>NW_009647406.1:51943-55232 GCF_000708025.1 Charadrius vociferus | reverse complement strand
TTCATACGCTGTGTTTAAGGGGTGTACCAAATGGCTCCCATTTTGGGAACAAAATCAATGGGAGGTAAATCGGGTACCGGTGTGACAACGAGAAAAATGTGAGGAAATCTTAAACATTGACAAACAGAAATCCTTTCTAGTAGGATGGGTTGCTGCACACCAGACAGGAGACCATCCAGCTCACCTTTTGAATAATCAGGTAGATTTGCTGACCCACTTAGCAAGGTTGACCTCAGAGGGTGAAGGGAAAAAATGGGAACACTTAATGGAATGCTTACATGTAAAACGAGGCCACTCAGGGAGCAAAGATTTGTTTAAAGAAGCAGTAAGTAGGGGATGGTCCGTAACCAGGGAATTGTGCAATACCATTATTTCAGCATGTGGTCTATGCCGAACTCGGCTAGGAGAACACAGCCCTCTTAAGGACCAACCCCTACACCTAAGGGACAATAAAGGACTATGGGACACCTGGCAGGTGGATTATATTGGTCCTTTCCGGTTTTCTGAGGGAAAACGCTATGTATTAATGGGAGTTGAAATAGTGTCGGGCCTAACCCAAGCAGAAGCTGTATCTCGAGCAACAGGGGAAAGTACAGTGAAGGGGTTAAAACGATGGTTTAGCTGCCTGCCTAAACCCAAATCAGTCCAATCAGACAGTGGAAGGGGTTAAAACGATGGTTTAGCTGCCTGCTAAACCCAAATTGGTCCAATCAGACAGTGGAAGCCACTTTACTGCCGGGGTGGTTCAGGAGTGGTCTCAGGATGAAGGAATCCAGTGGGTTTTCCATACCCCATACTACCCCCAAGCAAACGGAATTGTGGAACGTACCAATGGGCTTCTGAAGCAAGCACTAAAACCCCACGAACCAGGATGGCCACAACGGGTGCCAGATGCAGTAACGAGAGTAAACAGCCGGTGGGGAATTAATGGATGCCCATGACTTACTGCGTTCTGTCCTAAGCCTCCATCCATACTCCCTAGGAAAAGAGAGACTAAAGACCCTGTGAACTCCCTCCATTATCCAGGACAGCCTGTTCTGATGGAACTACTGACAGTGGGAGCAGTACCCTTGACATTAAAAAGCCTGTTCAATCTTTATACTTGGGTAGCCACCGATGCACACGAGAAAGATCACGGGATTCACACCTGATGGATTGTTCTGTCCTTTTAACCCTGTCTATGTTTGTGTTTGTATATGTTTTACAGGCCTAAAGTGAAACTCAAAAAGTGACACTGAGGGACACGTTAATTCTGTTTGTATTGTTATATGTGTGATTTGCCTGATACTATTTGTAATATTCTTATGGTATAACAAGGAAAGATGTTTGGGGGCTCCTTCCTCCTTATCCTCTTTACCTTTGGTTCACCTGGACAAGGAGAAAGAACCTCCAATTTAGCCTGGGAAGTGATACAGGGATTCATACATGTCTGGAATAGAACAGATCAAGGGATCTGCATTCAGATTCCTACTTCTGCTGAGCAGGGAATTAGATTTGGTTTGATACCTGTGAAGTTTAATATTGAAAAATATAATATGAGCAATGGCACTGTAGGATTAGTGGATGCACCATTTGAGTACCAATATCAAAGTAATTATACCTCTTCTGGCAGATGGTGGAGAGATGAAGCGGCCAACAGGAGCTTTTAATCCAAGTTTGACTTTGAATTTAAGGATGAAATGTACTGTTTAACTGGGTTCTTAACTCTCAAAATACCTCAGGTGAATTCACTTTACTTCAAGATAGAGGGAAGGACCAGATATAGAGGAAGACATTCATAAATATCATGCATTATGCCAAATTTCATGGAAAGCTGAGAAGCTAAAATCATACTGAACATAGAGACATAGGAAAGAAACACATCTAGATCACCAAGTTTACCTAGGATCTCTTAACTTTGCCTCTTTAGCCACAGAAATTCTTACACTCCAAGTGTCCATCTGATGTGTGTTCCTAGGGCATTTTCATTGCCATCTCAGTTGAGAAGAATTACCAGTAATTTGCTGGAGAAATGTCTCCCTATTTTCTCTGAATGTTACCATATACTTAAAATCTGTGGCAAATCTGTTGCCAGCTTCCCTGAAAATTTGATCCTGAAGTTCTCATTTCCACTACCCTGCATTTTTAATTACATGGTTCTATTCTACATGCTCTTTTATTTCTGTAAAGCCAGTGTTCTGTATTCCTTGTTCTTCTGTAGTCCTTCCTGTACATTTGTTCCTCCAAAATAATTTCATTACTATGAAATAATAGTATCAATACAGAGACAAACAATAACAGGTTGGGTCTGCAGGACAGCAAGCTCCATCTATGTCCTCCTCATAATCTTTAAGAGAGCAGAAGGGTAGGAAAACAGATAGCTTTGCAGCATGTTGCTTTTCTCTCTAGATCAATATTGATTATATGTTCCAATTTCATTGAGATCTTGAATTTGTTTTATTGGGCAAACAGCTGCAGTCTCTGTTCCCTGTCCCTTAGCAAATATTATTTCAAACTTTTTTTTGAACTCACATTGCACAAGTGTGACTCTGCTGCACTCACAACAGCTTTTCCATCATGTGATATCAGTCCAGGAACATATAACTGGTCCAAACATAAGCTGACATACTGATTTTACTGAAATATGCCTTCCCTGTGTCTTTCTCGCCATGTGAATTAATAACTCAGTGGTTCTCCTCCCATGGGCTGCATAACACTGGTGGTCCATCATGGCAGTCATGTAAGTTGTTGTCACTTTTCTCAGAAATAAATGATGTATTAATACAGACCTTTTGAGCACCACTTCACTTGACTTCCTTTAGTTAATAATCTCCAATCTATTTCCAGTGGTTTTTGTCAATTTCGTTTGAAGAAGCAGAGACAGCAGATAAAAAACAAAATGGGCATGAAGTCAGAAAAGGTATGGTCATAGGTAAAATAATGTCACAGAACTAAATGTTAGTAATACAAGTCTGTTAAACGACACCTGGCTAACACCTGAGAATCGAAATATCACATGCCATGCCTTATACGGCACTGGCGACCCAGGCAACTTATGTCCAGCGAGCGCCTGGCATTACTTACAAGCTGCTGTTGTAAATAGCCTGAACAAGCCATCTCTGCTCCCCTTACAAGAGCTGGAACTATTGGGGTCTCCACCTGGCTCGGAGAATAACGCGCAAAGTCTGTCTTTGGGTTGCATAGAATTTGGAGGGGAGAAGCCGGTCCTACATGCTCGGTTTGGGTGGAGTTTTAGTAGTACAACCTTTGCAGGGTACCAGAACGTAACACCTGGTGAGCCCTTTAATAA
>NW_009647406.1:31276-50628 GCF_000708025.1 Charadrius vociferus | reverse complement strand
GTGCCTCAGCAGAGTTTCCAGGAGGATCTGCTCCATGATCTTGCCAGGCACAGAGGTGAGACTGACTGGCCTGTAGTTCCCCGGGTCTTCCTTCTTTCCCTTTCTGAAAATAGGGGTTATGTTTGCCCTTTTCCAGTCAGCAGGGACCTCGCCAGACCGCCACGACTTCTCAAATATGATGGCCAGTGGTTTAGCGACTTCGTCTGCCAGTTCCCTCAGGACCCGTGGATGTATCTCATCAGGTCCCATGGACTTGTGCACTTTCAGGTTCCTCAGGTGGTCTCGCACTTGATCCTCACCTACAGTGGGCGGTTCTTCACTTTCCCAATCCTCGCCTTTACATTCTGTGTCATGGGCAGTGCGGCTGCAGTCCTTGCCAGTGAAGACTGAGGCAAAAAAGTCATTTAGGACCTCGGCTCTGTTTCTGTCCTGGGTAACCAGTTCTTGCGTTTCCTTCCGGAGAAGGCCCACATTCTCCCTAGACTTCCTTTTCTTGCTGACATACTTAATCAATTCTTGTGCCACCTGCCCCCAGGTCATAGTTCCCCCCTGCTGATTCCGTCTTCCTGCCCTTGAGGTTAACGCATCCCGCAAACGGTCCTGGGGCTGGACCGCATATAGTTTTAAAGAGTCAGGCAAGCCTTGGATCAGGGGAATCATTCTGTCGGGGTTTGCATTTAGCAACATCGGAGACTAAATGCTTGTCATGCATCAGCTGGAGACAGGCAGTCTTTTGCAGACTTTCGGTTAAGTGGTTTATAGTTGGGGTCTCAATACATATTGGGTCCCCCCTCTCTATGGGATCTAACCCTCCAGCCCAATATACAACTCGTTGGGTTAAGGACCATGGTTCTCTCGGGTCGTCTGTGGTCAAAAATACCCCGGGCCCCCAATACCCCTGTGCTTCATCTTCTGACAATAAAACCCCGTCTCCACCAGTCAGTGATACCTTCCATATATATTCAGTCTTGGTTTCTTGAGCTAATCTAGTATATTTTTCCTGGATTTTTGATAATTCAGTCACTGAATATGGTACCGTTCGGGTGGTAACTTGCAGGGCCCCCCCTGCCTGACCGTTACCAGTAGTCTCGGTCTTAATTAGAGGTCTCAATATTGCCTCCTCATTTTGGGGGTAAAAAATTTCTCGGCTCATTTCTAACTCCTTTGTCGGATACAAGGGTCTGTTGGCTGATTTTGCCAGACTTGTAAATCCTGGTTCACCATCCAGGAGAGAGTTAAGATCTGTCTGGTCACGGGTTTCTTGTTCATTTTCCTCTAGTTCAGACCGTAAGATTTTTTCTCAGTCCAGGGCATCCGACAGAGCCGCATGGAGGCACTGAGTGGTGTTACGCTCAGCAGCTAATCGGCTTTGCAAAATTTCAATTTGCTCTTGCGAGGATCTGACTGTTTTAGTAGCATCACGTTCCTCTGCTAATTGATCCTGGAGAACTTTTACCTGATCTTGCAAGGATCTGACTGTTTCCCCTTCTGCTTGCCTGGTTAACTGTCTATCCTTTTGGGCTGCAGTCAGTGCCGCCCCTAAAACAGCATACACTAAGGCTTTTCTTTTACCTAATCACAATTTTTTCTCCTTCGCAAGGGTACTAATATGACTTGTCACTGCTTCTGGATTATGCCAATTATCGTGGGCCCAGACCATTCCTGGTGGAGTAGGACAAGCCTTATACTCCTTCAATTTCTCAAGAATCAGGGAGCAGTCAAGCAGCGACATTTCCCGGGCAGTCCTGGCTTGCTACTGCTATAGCTGAGAGGTCACTTCCTGGTTCTCCCTGTATGCGTTCGTCAGATGGAGAATCGGTATCCCTTAGGACCTTCCAACACTGAGGGGATCCTGTCCTTGATGCCAGTTTAAAATGTCACGCCCCGCTCACAAGAGAGGGGGGGTAAGTGACTCAGATTTGCAAATTCCCAACCGTGTGGACTAAGGTGAGACAACTCTCAAGGTCTGTACAAAAACATTATTAGATTCCCAACAGTGATTAATACATGTCTTAACTGCATCCTTGATAATTGGTTAGGTATATAACAAATTATGGCAAATGGTAAAACAAAGCATGGCAAGTGGTAAAGTACGCCTTGTGTTACTTCGCAACAGATACACAACAAATTATACCATGAATTATAGTGAGTGGTAAGGTATGCCTTGCATTACGTACTTAACTTTAAGAGAAAAAGAGAGAAGAAAGAGAAACAGAGGGGGGGAGAGAGAGAGAGAAAGAGATCACCGGTCCTGGTTCCAGCATTGGTCCAGCCAACGGGGGGTTTCTGGTTCGTTCGTAGGAGTGCTCCTCTGTGGATCTCCAGGGAAAAAAGTCTTTCTCCAGGGAAAAAAGAAGTCTGCAGGGGCACTTATTTTCCCCTTTTATGTTCATGGCATCAGTATGACCCGCCCCGCGATTACGATGCTCAGGTTTCTCTCCCCACCAGGTGACGTGTAGCATGATTTGGGTGGAGACACGAGTCCTACAGTCATGTATGTTTAGCATGATCTTGATAATCTTCATTAGCATATGCAGGGGTGTGAACTTTAATAAGCATTTAGTGGATAATGACACAAAGGTCATTATTGGACGCGGTAGCCCCGAAAAAAAAGAAACTAACAAGGTTCACAAGTTCAGCAGAAAGCCTTGTCTTCACAAGACTCCCCCCCCCCCTCCCTTCCCGCAGCCATCCAGATGAGTTTTCCCTCCTGGGTCACGCAAGAGATAAGTAGGTGTTAACCTTATCAGTTCTTTGAGCACAAGGCCTACATTGTCCAGACTCCAAATTATATATCCCTTGGCTACAGCCATATTTCAAAGTCCTTGGCAGTGTTTGAGACATTCCTCAGTGAGGCTCAGAGGGCCTCCCCCGTCTTTTGTCTCGCACCATTTGTTTCAGGAAATTTACAAGTCGATCAGGTTTCTCTCTGCCCAACTCTCCAGCCTGTCCAGGTCTCGCTGTATGGCGGCACAGCCTTCTGGCGTGTCAGCCACTCCTCCCAGTTTTGTGTCATCAGCAAACTTGCTGATGGTACGCTCTATCCCTTCATCCAGGTCATTGATGAATATGTTGAACAAGACTGGGCCCAGTACTGACCCCTGAGGGACACCACTTGTTACTGACCTCCAACTAGACTCTGCATCACTAACCACAACCCTATGAGCTCTATCTGCCAGCCACTGCTCAATCCACCCCACTGTCCATTCATCTAACCCACACTTCCTAAGCTTGCCTGTGAGGATGATGTGGGAGACAGTGTCGAAAGCCTTGCCAAAGTCAAGGTAGACAACATCCACTGCCCTCCCCTCATCCACCCATCCAGTCGTGCCATCGTAGAAGGCTATCGGATTAGTCAGACATGACTTCCCCTTGGTGAATCCATGTTGACTACTTCTGATAACCTTCTTTGCATCCAGGTGCTTGGAGATGACACCCAGAACAAGCTGTTCCATCACCTTTCCAGGGATGGAGGTGAGGCTGACAGACCTGTAGTTTCCCGAGTCATCCTTCTTGCACTTTTTGAAGACTGGAGTGACATTGGCTTTCCTCCAGTCCAGGCACCTCCCCTGTTCTCCAGGACCTTTCAAAGATGATGGAGAGGGGCCCAGCAATGACTTCCCCCAGCTCCCTCAGCACCCGAGGGTGCATCCCATCAGGCCCCATGGATTTGTGTATATCCAGTTTGGAGCGTGGTTGGTTTAGCACTTTGAGATTTGGAGATCGACCACAGTCACGAAGCAGCCGGGGAGTGATACTATGCAAAAGTATCACCACTTCACACTGGTTTTAGGATTTCAGTCTGTTTTCTTAAAATTATAAAAAAATCTGAAACATTAGAAACATCTCTTCAAAATAATTTTTTTAATGTTTTGAAATGTTTAGATGTCAACTTTTGTTTTAAAATTTTAATATAGAGGAAGAAACATACCTTTGAACAGTTCCTTCAAAAACATGTTAAAAACCATTTCACTCCAAAATGTCTAAAGAGGATGCCAAAATACTGTCAGAGCTTCATCCCTTCACTCAAGTCATTTCTCTCAGTTTCTCTGAAACAGTGTTCTCATAATGTAAAGATACATTTTGATTTCAGTGGAACTGCATTTTGTTGCAGAAAGTGTTCCGCTCATTTTTTAATCGTGATGTCTGGGAACAATGTTTCAGGAAGGTTTAATATCCCAGCCAAATGAATAGTCTTTTGAGGTTGGTTGATCAAAGTTATTCCAGATCCTATGCAAAGCTAGTTCTGTGAAATACCAAGATTATTTCAGAAACATGAAAAGGTAAAGCATATATTTTACCATCTACTCCATTTATGTTTTAATTTATTGATGTATCTTGTTTTTTCTCCAAAGATGGACTTTATTAAGTTTTTTTTAGAAAATATAGGAGGGGGGTTTGTAATTAGAATATTTTTTTGTCTTTTAGAGACCAGAACCTCTTGGTTTTAAAATTAAAAAAAAAAAAAAAGTATAGCTGAATTTTGGTTTTATGGAATATACTCTATATCAAAAGTTTTCATAGGAATTTATTAAAAAGAATAATTTCCCAACCAGCCTCAAGTCTGTGTGTGTTCCCAAGGATAATTAAGCACAACAATTAAGCACAACTCCACAATCACCCTAAAGTTCATATTACTGCATATTTATGTTTGGATCCTCATGGCTATATATAATAACCCTACAATTTCTTTTTTAATCTCACACATGAGGTTTCTCCAAACACCTCCTAATTTTACCTTGGTTGTTCAGTTTGTCTGGGCAGCATTTGATTAAGTAGGCTTTACGTAAAGGATATTCTCTAGCAAAAAAACCTGACCAGCTTTTCTTGTCCTGATTTCTGCTCTTAGCATTTTACCATCTATAAGAAGAGACAAACTTTAAGCGTACCTCAGAATGATTTTTAGAAAGACTATAGCAGAAACTGAAAATGTTGTTAGATTATATAACACAGGCTGAGAAAGTATGTATTTGAAAGGCTTATAGTCTCTAGAATACTGACAAAAAACTAACATACTTGCAAAAGGTGTCCAAAGACAATGAAACAAATGACTACAGAAGTAATCAGCAGGTACAAGCATTTATAATTTACCTGCAGGTATATACTTAAATTGCAAACTTTGCCTCTCAATATGAAAGAGGACAGACTTGAAGTGATCTCTGTTTTCCCATCCCCCCTCCCCCCCCCCCCCCTCCCCTCCCCCAGCCATACCCACCAGCATCCTGCTGGTTAAGGGCTGGGACAGCTACTGAGGGTCATGCAAGGGGGCAAAAATTTGAAGCAGCCGCATCTGAGAAATTCCTTGCACCTGTGGAAATGCACATACAGATGAACAAAGCTTTCATATTCAGAGCCACATGCTGAATGTGAGACTCATACAATTTGACAGATATAAAAATGGAGGAAATATCCATTACATTCTGATACATTACTGAAGACATGCAAAGAGGGAACAGACCATCTAGGTTAAGTACTGATTTAAATTAAACAGAAAGCACATTTGCTCTAGCACTGGCCTTTCAAATTGAGAGTGATGGCATGATTAAATAATTGAACTGTCTCACCTTGCACAGTCAGACAGAATTCCAAGAGGAATAATTATTCCAAAATAGATATGAAGGCAAATCAAGCTCTTTGCCAGCTAATACAGCAGTCTGCAACTTGACTTTTTGCTGCCTTGTGGATGAAAGTGGGATCAGGATCAACGGGTTGTTTTTCTTCAATTTTGCAAATGTGTCAAGTACTTCATTAGGGGTGAGCCCTTCATCAGTAATTTTCTTTGTAAAGACAAGGTTTGGTTATTGCTCATGTCACGTAATACAGCAATAAGGTGTCCTTAAATATTTCTCCTAAGAATTAATTCCCAGCTTTGCCCAACATATCATTTCAATCCCAAGCATCAGATCTGTCATCTTGAAGGCTTTCTTTCTTGAAGTGTCTGCCATGAGGTCTGGGCATTGTACATGACATGTAAGCAACACCAGTTACGCCATGAAAAGCTCTCCCATCACTTAGGTAGGCATGTCCCCTCCCTGTAACTGCACAAGCCTCACGATGGTCATGTAAGAGTGCATACATAGTCATATGAGCCACAGCACATGACTCTATGAAAGTCTACAACTGAAATTTAACTTCATATAACTTGTCTTTAAAAACCTCCACTGAAAGAAATTTTGTCAAGAATTGGCTGCCTTAGTTTTCACATCCCTTAAGTTTTGAAATGTCAGGATTTTATTTTTTTTTAATTAAGCTGACACACTCTTCTATAGCGTTTTGGTATTCAACAGTGCACTAGGAAGGGTTTCTCTCTGTGTACCTGTGATTACAGGTACACAAGACCTTCCTTTCCTTCTCTTTTACCATTACCATTGTTTCTTGACTTTCATTGGCATCACTGAGTCAATATTCTGTTTAAACTGCTTTTTCTTCATAGTAAATACAATTATATTCAGTTATTCTTCCCAGTCTCATGGGAAAAATAAAGAAACATTCTCCTTCTCTAGCTCTCTGCCTACTTCCCTCCCCTTTAAACTCATCAAAAAAACTATTTGTGATCATTGAAGCTTATCTGCATCAGGGAGCTCTTCTGATGTTATTGCTGTGATTCTCCCTTTGCACTGAATTTTTCTTTACTGTTGCTTTAATAACCCCTTCCTGAACAAATATTAGTAACTACTCTCCCTCCTCAATCTCTTTTTCAGCTCTGTAGCTTGGCATTCCTTAATTTTCAGTTGTTTTTTTCCTCTCTTCTTCTGGGAGACCTTGGCTGGTCCGAGGGATCAAAATACAAGTTTAACATTGACCCTGAGCAGATACCCGTGTACCCTTGAAGAGACTGGAGAATCATGAGAAGATCCGAGCAAACAAGATAAGGGGTGGCAAACATCCTGGCTTTTCCCAGAGCATGAACAGCGCGTGATCAACAATTGTATTGGCTGGATGGCGTGTGATGTGAGAGCGGATTGGGCAAAAGTAGAATGGTAGAGTATATGCACAGAGAAGCATCCAGGTAAAAGGATACAAAAGAGCACTGCTTGTAAAATAAAATATACGATTGCTGTAACTGGATATTCAGTGTCGTGTCTGTCTCTACAAAGACACTTCTTTGGAGTTTTCTGGTAGATTTTCTTCTAATCAGTCCCTGTGAAGTTCTTTTTCATCCTTCCCTCTCTCCTGGTGGTCCAACAGAAGTCTGAACTTGATCTTTCTGTATTCCTGGTCAACCCCAATTCTTACCAGCATCTTAGCATCCTTCTTGTTTTTATATCCATCTGCATCTTGGTGGTTAGAGAGTCTGAAAAAAATGAATTCTCTGTAAATAATTGTTGAAGAGAAGAGTTCAATGTTACTTTGTGGTTTGGGTTTTTTTTTACACAAGTAGGGTGTATAGAGGACAGCTGTAACTTCTACTTTCTTTAAACCACTTAAAATATTCCCAAGAAAGTTCAGTACACTGAAAAAGTAAAACGGTGGAATTTTTTCTTTCCTTTCTTGTTTCCCGCCATTCCAAACTGAAATTATATCTTCACTCATTGTCCTAACAACTTAGTTTGTGGAACAGTTGCCCCCTGAGAAGAGGTGGAGACCTCGTGTTCACGCCTTTGCAATTAGATTGGAGACTATATCACTGGAAGCAATCTTGCATGAATAGATGGATGGAGCTAGGTAATCTCACTGTTCCCTCTTCTCCCTAGCATCTAGGACTTTGGGATGCACTGCGTGTTCCTCCTCTCTTTGTGTTATCTGTGACACTTCCCTGGGGACACAGCAGTTCACGTGCCAGCCATGCAACATTGCAAAGCAGAAATGTCTCTTGCTTTGGGAATGACTTGGCAATGAGTTGACAAGAACAAAGATTGAGCTTATTGGAGCAGTGGACTAATATGGCAAATATCCACCTGTCTTTAAAGAAAAGGTATTTAAACTCCACGAAGGTGGTCATACTTGACACTGAAATCACCCAGGCAACCACTCTTACATGGCCTTCTCTTGATAAATGCCAATTATTTTCAAGGTTTGACACACAGCAGTGAATAAGCTTTTAACATTTTGATCAGAATTATTGTTAGAGAATCCTTTATGCTTTGTGTCATCTTTTATAGACATAAAACACTCATTTGTGGCTAGCAGTGATGGTGAATAGCCCACAAAAAGAAAATGTGCATATTAAAAGCTGCTTTATTTACCTTACAGTTCACTTATGGGTCTGCTCTGAGTTAAGAAGAAAGGAATAAGAAGGCGGCCTGAGATTGAGAATTATGTCCTTTCTCTCCATCAACTATTCAGCCGGTATGGGAATAGATCCTCAACTGTGGGGATTCAGGGAACTAACAGTTTTTGACAATGTAGATCTTAGTTTCTGAAGCTCCATTTATGTTGCAGACAACTGTACACTAGAGAGCAGTCCAACTCAGCAGGCAAATTTAATGTTTTCCCTCCACTTGCACCAGGTGGTCATCTGAAAGCTAACCTCTAGCACCCAGGTAACAGTAGACATTGAGGACAGCTGGCAAATTAGGCCTGAGGGCTGCTTTTGAAATAGTGTGGGTGTAACATTATGTCATAAAATTATTAGGAAGACAAAAGCAGCTCCCTATAGAGGAGAATTATCATTGGGATATCTCTAGCAATGATTCTTAGAGGCTGAAATCCATGTGAGTAATTAAATACAGCTTGGTTTATGAAACAATAAAAAGCAGATTCTGTTTTTCAAAATCCTTTGTCTTTAACACGAAGATGCTAATGAATTCACAAACTCCCTATTGTTTTCAAAGACTGATTCTAATCTGCATGAGATTAATTTCAAGATTAAGACACCTAAATGCAGATGTTCACAGGTCAATGGAGATCTGCTTAGTACAGTCAGTGGAGCTTGAGCTATTCAGCAAACTAGTCACTGGGGTCAGGCTTTAGTTACCTACATGCAGGTCTCTTTTGACATGAAACATTTGTGGAGAATGGGAGCTATCATATGGGGCCTGTTGGAGGCTCCACCATTTTACAGCAGCACTTGAAAGTCAGATAGACAACACCTGAAGACATCTCAGATAGCTCTGGATACCTATGTATGAACAACTGAGCTCTAAATCTCCATTGACCATAACAGAAGATACATGTGGACATCTACATGTACATTGGCTCATTAAAGTTAATCAAGTAAGAAAATACTTAGTTAAAACTGCCCTTAGTTTCCCAGTCAACAGGGTGTCTTCTGAAACACAAAGAACAGGAATTTCGTTTTGTTGGCTATGTCTATGCTCTTTGGAAGCACACAGCTCACATACGTTGGGGTTAGATCAAATACCTCAGACTAACTGGCTCAAACTCATCACATCTATATTGTGTGCAGAGGCAGAGTAAGAGCAGGAGTTGATCTTCACCTTTTTCTGAGGCTACTTCTGTTATAAGTTAGTCTCACAAAGTGAGGCGAGGAGACAGAGCCAATCAAATTTGAAGGATTTATTAGCAAGCGGCAGCAAGCAAAACAGCACTGGGCGGCCCGGGAGTCTCACTCCACCGACGGCACGCACTTAGGTTACAAAAGTCTTTGGTTTTATACTCTCACGGGTTGATTGTCTGGTTCAGCTGCAGTGCCTGCCACTGGGGTTTGAGTGGTTGCATTGCCTGTCACTGGGTTTGGAGTAGCCACAGCGTCTGCTTGTCTGGTTTCTTCCTCTTTCCCCTGAGTGTCCTGCATAGTACTGAGCATTGTTTGGTAGATACTGGCCAAGGCCCAGCACAGTGCCATAAGTTCTGCCTCTCTGGAGTAGCCACAGCATTTTCCTTTGAAATGTTCTGTCACTTTATCAGGGTCCTGTAGTTGTTCGAGGGTGCAGTCCCAAACCATTGGAGGTGAG
The DNA here is from genome assembly GCF_000708025.1 of Charadrius vociferus. NCBI lineage: Eukaryota > Metazoa > Chordata > Aves > Charadriiformes > Charadriidae > Charadrius > Charadrius vociferus. The sequence goes on along the minus strand of NW_009647406.1, from coordinate 40,771 downwards.
AAGTTCTCTAGATACCTGCCCATATTCTCCCACATGCCATGCCACCCCTGACTATACAGTCTCGGGGCAGATCTCTGGGTGGTCGTCTTAAAGAGTTATTTAACCCTAAACAAGACCTGAAACACATTCAGGAGGCATAGCAATAGGAATATGCTGGTTTGAGCATCCCAAGGATATTCGAAATTCTCAAAAGCTTTCATACCTGTCCCAAAGGAGAAAAGGGAGGCAAAAGAGCTGGGGAAAGTATCTTCCCGTTTCTCCCATAGATTGGGTGATATTATTAATAACTTCTGAGAGACAGTAACCAAGGTATGGACAGGACAGCAATACTGCATGGACAACCCAACGAAGCCACTTCAATAGTGATGTTATCATATCATAAGCTGATATTGCACAGGACAGCAAAATGATAGTCCTGATCCCTCTCCCCGAGATAAAAAAAAGTCCTCCTAACTCACCAGTGCCTTGGCTTGAATTAAACCTGCGTCTGCAACTGTGTTTCCTCTGAGGTCCGAGGTAAGGGTCAGGCTTTTGCTTTTTGACTGCCTGATTTGTGTACTTGTTTTTCAAAGAAAAATAGAGCTCTCAAGTCACTGCAGTATCCATGAACATGGGGCATTTAAAAATAACCCAGCACTGATATCCAAGATAAAACTGTGAGTGCTGGCAACAAGCTATTTACATAGATCTCATTTCAGAGCTTCAGTCTGCTATAAGGAGGCTTTACTCATGCAAGTATCCTTAGAGATGTCAATATAATGGATCACCTTGTATAAGGGTTACTGAACCACCAGTGAAAAGATATTCATTTGGATAGTAGGAACAGAAAAATTTATTCTGATTTGTAATTTTTGGATTTTTTTTTTCTAGCTACAAATGAAACGGTACAAATTCATACAGAAAAAAACAGAAGTGCAGTTATATACTTAGACTTCCTCATAATATTCTTCAAAGGTAATGCAAATAGGGACAAATTCCAAGTTTATTTAAAACATATATAGTTTCACTGAGTACAGTGAAAATCCAGTTTGCACCAAATGGGGATCTAAACTATGCCAAGAAATAGTCGTGTTCCTTCACACTAATATCTCTTGTCTTGAAGATCCACCTGCAAAGCACCTGTCATAAACAAGAATCTGGTTCCGATCATTCAACCCCCAAAACCACAGCCATCTTATTTATCCTTTCATTTTATACTCTGATAAGGAGTAGAAATCTCAGCCAAAACTTCCTTGCATCAAAACAATAATATAAAACTGGAATCCCAAAACTATCCTTTATTTGCAATTAAGTTAACTGAGCTTTTGCTGTGATAGGACTGGAAGGAAGGACACCAACCTTACAAAAGGCAACACAGAGCATAAAGGTTAAACTCTGGCTGAGCGGAATCAAAGTGAAACCTCCCATTTGCTTTAGAAAGAGCATTATGAGAGAGTGAAAGAAGAGAGATGGAAAACATGCTGTGACTTATGAGACAGAGGAGAGCCTCACAAGTATCTTTTGTTCTCCTTCACGTAGTGAAATCTCTGCTCACTTAAGATACTTGATTTATTTTAGAGCTGCTTTTAGCTGCAGTTGCAGTCTGAGAATACTTCAGAGGAGGACAAGTTTACTAATGCTCAAAAACTGCGTGTAGCCTGTGGGAGACACATGCCTTTATACATAGAAAGATGCAATGAGGTATGATATGGACTTTTCAAGGGATCAAAGTGCCCATCAAGTTCGAGAGCATATATTTTCTACAAAACCCCCAAGGACCTATTTTCTACTAAACCTGCTAAAAGCCCTTAGCCTTCTGTCCCATACTATCCTGGCGTTTCCTTCACATTTGAAGGTCTCTAACTACTGCTCTTACTCCTGGTCTACCACATTTCCTGGTTTGAGGTAAAACAGAACCAATTTTGGTCAGTAACTTCGCTTCTTAGCTGGGCCTCTCTAACTACTGAAATTAACAGCATATTGTGCAGACAATGTTCACTCTCTCAGGGTGATAAGACCTATGTTTATAGCTGATGCCCAGGCATGGTATGCAGAGACGCTCTTGCTTATACTTATTGCTGTAACAACCAAGGCCAACCAACTTTGTTATTTGCCCCGTTGGAGGGTCGGAAGCGGAAAAAGCATTGTGGGGTCCCATCTTCAAGGAGGAGCGGACAGGACAGGTGACCCAAAACTGACCAACGAGGGTATTCCATCCCATCTGCCTCATGCTCAGTATAAAGGCTGAGGGATCAAAGGGTCAGCTCTCTCTTCCTGCAATGGCTGACGTCTGAGGAGGACTCTGTTCGTCTGCCTACCATCCCAATCCTGAATGCAGATCCGGAATCCAGTTCCCGTCCGTCACTGAGTCCAGCCTGGGACTGCTCCAGTGCCAGCCGGTGTCGTGATTGTCATCTCGGGAGCTTGATACGGTTTTGTATATATTTCATTATTTCTTTTTTTTTAATTTTATTTTATTATTAATATTTCATGAAAGTAGTTTAGTTCCTTCTAAACTCGTAAGTCTCCTTTTCCTCCTCTGCCCCTCTCTTTGAAGAGGGGTAGAGGGGAGCATCTGTCGGTTCCATCTGGGGTCCCCCAGGTCCCCAGCAGCCGATTTGGCCCAAACCACGACACCACATCAGCACACAGTTAAGCAAGTCTGAACTTGACATTTTTCCAAGGAGGTTTTTCAGTGAAATTTCCTCTCTCAACTTAACTCCACCTCCCTCTTGCCAAAACTCCCGGTCATACTAGTGGTGGTAGACCACCACCTCCTGCCTACTGGGCAACCACTTGCATCCTCTCAGTGATTGTAGGAACAACTCTCTGGCGATAGCCTTTTCCACTGAATTTATCAAACATGCAAAAAATTACATAGCATGCATCCCATTAAACTTGTAAGACTTCAGCCACTGACACTTGAGAAATCATTAGTTCCTGTTCTACAGAGAAAGTCAAAGGATGCTGGATGGTTAATCAGCTAGCTCTTTAAACATGTTGAAGATATTTAAACAGCAGTTAATAGAGAGCCAGCTCTCCTGACAGTCAGTTGGTGAGCTGTGTGGCTTAATATCACAGGTGTCTCCAAAATGTGTTTTACTTTGTCAGGGAAAGAACTATATTATATTGACTTTTTAAACATTGAAAATCATTACTCCCATAAATATCGGTTTGCATGCTGACTCTTAACATGGGAACGTAACCTTAGCAATTTCAAATCTATTGCAATATTCTGATACAGAATGCAGAAAAATAACAACTATCAAAATAATATTTTCTTGATAAAATCTGTTTTACTGTCAAGACTTGTTAAGATCAGTTTTTATATTCCTCACATTAATTTTTTCCATCAGCAGCTGGGATGTCCAATGTTGTAGTAACATCAATGGGTATTTTTGCCATTCTTTCATTACTCCAAAAGAATTACTGTCTTTAACACATATCAGTTGAAATCATGAGCTATCGTGTAAGTTTGCAGAAACAAATGTAGTGGTTGAACTGAAAAGTTTCCTTTCTTAAGAGGTTTAGTACTAACCTATACTATCTTCCTTCCAGGTCAGCTATATCTCAATTCAATCATAGAGTTTCATTATTCATTATTTATATTCTCAGATCTTTACAGACACATTCTTACCCCAGAGTACTTTAACTCTGAACTCCTTCAGTATGAACAACACTTAGTCCTTGTATGTCAAACATTTTCCCTCCTCTTTTTTGTTACTGAATTTGTAGCAACTGTATTGCCTCTGCAAGTACTCACACACGCACTTGAAAGACTGTTACTGAAATCAGCAGTACTATCAGCACAAACTGCTTCTTTTCATATTTATATCCCTTAGAGGTTCAGCCTGCAAAATAAGCCAGGGAGCCACCATGGCATTAGCTTATTTTATTTTTGTCATACAAAGTTTGACTGTTGTGAGGAAAATATCTGTGGGATCCGTCACTGCACTGGGACTTTTTCCTAGTGACTTGCAGTTGCATTGAACTTGAATTCATGTAAAACAAATTGATAACTGTGAGACAACGGAAATAGTACGCAGAGTAAAAACTCTCCTAGAGAGCTGAATATCATACTGACATCAGCAGAGGTAGGTAGGGATTACGATTACAGTACTTTTATATATAATTACTCTCTCTAAATAATTGAAAGACAGGCTAAATGGTTAAAAAGTATCAACAAGAGTCTGTACTTCTCAAGTACATTCTAGCTCAGAAATGCACAATTAAACTTCAGAATTTCTTGAAAAAAAGAAGTGGGATTAATCAAAAAATTATTATATCTCCTCAAAAGTAAACAACTTACTTACGTTTTTAACTTTGAAGAGTGAGATATCATCCTTAATTTAAGATGGATTCTTTCCTACCTGCTGTTTTGAGGTTATGCCTACTTCAATTCTCTGCTAGAAGTCTTAAAATAGAGAAATTTTACTTGGGCTTCTTACAGCAATGTTATTATTTTCTTAAAAAAAGACAAGATTGGAACTAAAATTAGAAAATTCTTCAAGGAAAGTATTGGAAACACACAGAGCATTTACTTATCAATTTCCCTAAATTAAGGAGAATTTTATTACTGATTACAATGAAAACACCCTGTCATTAGAGAGTTATTTTGAAGTTATTGAATTTAAGAAAAGTATTTCACAACTATGATATGCAGTAAATCAGGAAAGGTGCACCCTGGAGCTGAATATCAATAAAAAATTTAAGCAATTAAGAAAATAAATATTATAAATCTTTTCAGCTCTGCTATTTCTCCCTTTTTAAAAAAATGAATAAAAACTGGTTAAGGGCAAATAACATGACTAGTGTTTATAACATTTAGAGTATATTGCCTTAGGTTACCTTCCAGTCGAGCTGGCAGCTTGCAATTTCCCAACCTGTCAGTGCAATCCTTAGGCAAGTTGCTCTGAGGCCTTCTAAATAAACTGCCTAACACTTTTGGAGCTTGACACTGTGCCACTGGACCCACTGCTGGGCACTTTTTCCAGTGGCAGGGCTGTCCTTCAGTGTCACAGATACAGCTTCCTATCCTGGTGGAGTGGTAGATGCCCTGGCATTAGCCTGGTAAAGAGCTGTGTTCCTCCTGGCATCCCCAGGAGCTTCAGGCACCACCTTATGGCAGTGCCACTCTTGAAAGCCCTAAGAATTGTGATCCAGTTCACTCTCATTTGAGGATTAATTAGCTATTACTACAGCTAGCTCTTGTAACTCCTCTATCCTAATTTTTGTAGCTGTTTTGGCAACTACTAGAGCCGTCCAGGGAACTTGCACAGGAGAGGTGAGTGTGCCTCCTTCATGGGTTGGTGGGTTCAGCTCTTTTGGCTTTGACTCTTATCAGATCTTTCTATATATCTGAGCCCCCGTGGTTTTGCAGTGGGTATAAAAAAAAGCAAAATAAATAAATAAATTAATAATTTAGATTTCTACTATGTTTTGATTAATATTTCTTGAGGTTTTGTTCTGGGGTTGGGTTTTTTTTGGTCATGTTTCTTTTTTTATTTTAACTGAATAAATTTTCATTTTACAGCATTTGCCTTGCAAAATAACTGATGCTTCCTTGCAAATGCTTATTAATATTCACACCTGTGAACAAAGTACTTAACTCAGACATGTTGATTATTGCTCTAACTAGCATTTCATTTTTCTGCTCTCTTCATAGCTAATAGCCTTTTAGATTAAGATAAGTTTCACTAAGGAAACTTTTTCCTAAAGGACTCACAAATGTGTTAATCTACAAGCAACACTGCATCTGCAATGTGGTGCAGTATATGCATATATTCACACAAAAGACACTGAGAACCACTGATGCACGGGAATATCAGAGCCTAAATTCTTGACAGGCTGGGGAGGCAGGATGAAGCCAGGCAGCAATGAGAACAGCACAGGACTCAGGAGAGTCTTTTTTATCCCTTGGCAAATCCAGGCTTGTAAAAGTCTGTGGAAGTGAGTACATCAGGTGAGGAAATAGTTTTACAACTTGTGTTTGGTCAGGTCAGACTGACAACAGGAGCCACTCTGTCACCAAAACATGATGGGGCGAAAGAGTGGGTGTGAATATCAGCAGTTCTTAGTGGTGGTCAACAGCCACATTTTCAGAACTGGTTGTAACAGGGATTCAGTAAGATGGACATTTTATAAGCCTTAATTTTTACCATTAAGAATAAGGTTTCAGAAAAGGTTATCCCCATTGTCCTGTACTCCACTTGTGTACAGCTTAAGGCTTAGCAGCTTGGGAACTGTCTACAGGAGTACAGGTAGATTGCATGTGGCTCAAGCAACTCATATCCAGCTAGCTGAAATATATCTAGTCTACTGGGAACAACATAAATGTGATTTTGTGCCTTGCTCTTCTCCACCCTAAAGCATAAAGTGGTGAAGGAGGTCACTACTTTTGAGGCATTTGGATATTATAGTGTGGGTAAACCATTTACATACTCTAATCAGGTTTTTGTGTGATTAGTGTTTGTAAAAGGAACAATAGAAAATTAAAAGTGCTTCCAAGATTTTTAAAGGAAGCCAACCATCAAATCCATTAACTCCAAAATGGGACATGATTGGCTACTTTCACAGGACTGCGCCACATAAGACACTTTAGGTAGAGGAATAACTAGCAGAAGTAATAAACTGTCATCTTTTTGAATATACCCACGCAAAAACGAGACTTTTTTTCCTGACAGCAGATGACAAGACTCAGGAACTTGTCTTCACCTTCAAGGCTCTGGAAATCAAGCATTGTCTGGAGGATGCTCCCAATTCTGCTTTTTTTTTCCAAAGTTGATGTTTTGGTCTCATTTCCTCCAGCCATCTTTTCTCTGCCATTCCTCTCGTGTAGCTAATCTGAGATAACTAATCTAAAATGCACCGAAATAGCAGTGCATCACTTTTAATCCCATCCCTGTACCTTTGTACAACTTGTTCCAGTTCCCCCTCAGCTGCACTCTCAGCAGACATGTCTCCCATCAAATTTCTTTTCCCACATCTCCTAGTTCCCATTCTCCAAATGCGAGTGACCCAGCACAGCAACGAACTTTGCAACATTTCAGTCCAAAGTTGTGCTGTAAAGCTGCCCTCTCTGTACTCAGTTTGGAGCAGATGTGAATCCAGATCTTTGTATCTACAAGCACAGACACCAAGCTGAAACCACTAATGTAATTAGTTATTTCACCAGGCTGTGGCTGCACAGTGGGAATAAACTCTTCTTTCATCAAGCAAAATTTTATGAGGTGGCATGGAGAAATTTGCATTATGGCTGTCTGAAAAGGCTAAACTGAGGGATAAAGAGCTGTGATGCAGAAGGTAGCTGGGCCCAGGCTTCCAGAATGACAGTCAACCACATAGATGCTAAATCACTGAGGGATGCTCAGTTTCCAGGATGCTTAGACTTGTTCCTGCCACTCTCTACTGAATTTAATAAATACCTCCCTCTCCATATTTCTTAAAGAACAAAACAAGATCTGAATAGAAGAGTCCATTATCACTCCATATGGTGAAGCGAGGCAAGATGGACGGGATCCAAAACACGGAGCAGCTGCTCTCCTTTGTTCTTCTTTCACCAGCTGCAACAAAGGAAGTGTGAGGGGAAAAATAAAATCTGTGCAGAAGAGACAGACTATTTTTCAGAAGACAGACAAAACAGTTGTTAGCCAAGCCTATATTATGGCCTGGCTTCCTGATACCGAAGGCCTGGGTTTATTGCAACTTCCGCTTTCCACCTGAATAACACCAACTCTGCTGCTTGGCTAAAGCAAGTCATGGCAATAGAACAATTTCTCTCTCTTCTGCTACAATGAGTCTTTTGATGGCAACTGGACTGTCATGTCTACCAACATGCAAGTTCAGAGTTTCCTAATGCTTCTTGCATAAAGCTTTTCCCCCACGTTCATTACCCTTAAGTTTCATTTCTTAGCAGTAATGGGTTTGCGTAGTGAGTTTTCCAAAGAAAATCTCATAAAGCCATAAACAGTGGAAGGCATTTTAATTCTCAGACAAGATAAAAAATAAGATATCAGTCTAGAGAAGCAGTCAGTTTCAGTGGACACAGAATTTTCTTTGGGACTGTTTGTTTTTCCCTTTTCTTTTAATCAATAAGAAGTTGATGTTTTCTATTGCACTGATATATGGGGGAAAAAAATCCTTATTGAAAAATGGCAAACTGCACAAGCAGCCAGAAGCCAACAAGGTGTTATATTGAAAGTTAGAGAGACATTTTCTGGCTGTCAGCTGGAGTACTGCACTCCAGTGTAGAGAAGACAGAGGGCTGCATGTGACACCAGAAGTGACTGCTAGGCTCAGAGACACTGAAGCGGTCACCTTTTCCAGATACACAATTCACAGAACAGAAATATTAACCAACATATTCTTCAATGTCACTGGCAGTGGATATTGACCCTGTATCAACCCTGTTCTAGTGTTGTTTTGTTTGTTTGGGTTTTTTTTAATGAAAGCATTAGGGAAAAAAATAAGTAAAAAGAGGTGAATGGAAAGGTTTCACAAATTTGACTCCTATTGAACAATAAAATCTGTGCTTCTTTGACCAGATCCCCATGCTGTTGAAGCAATGGACAACAAGGCTATGATGACAGCTTGTCCTCTTATTTCAATGTGTAAAGAAAGGAGTAGTTTTCTATCATCATTTCAGTTAATTAACTTCTTCTAAGTCTTTGTACATACTATTATTACTTTTGTGAGAGATGGAATTGTTTTGCTTCAGCTATTTTGTATGTCGACAGCACAAGCAGAGCTGTGTAACTTAGAAAAACAACTCCTTAAAAGGAGAAAAGTGTGAATCGAGTTTGTGATAGGCTAACGGGTCGTGAAAGAATGTGCGCCCTAAAGTACCAAACCAATGGGAAAAGGGGACAGGACATAAATACCTGAAGTTTTGTAGCTAAGTGTGCTCTTTTTGAGAGGCACCTGACTCAGCTGAGTCATTTATTTTGATCCTGAATAAACTTTTATCTTTGCTTCGAAGGCTTTGTTCTCTCTACATTTTTATCCGTGAGTGAGTGTTTCTCACAATTTGGGGGCTCGTCCAGGATCAGCACCCCTGTTTTTGTTGGACAAGGCAGCGAGGGCGGAGGGGCGCGCCCTGCGGATTTTAGCAGTCTCCAACTTACTACCTCGTTTCGTGGAGGGCAGCGGGTCCTATCCAGATGGAGGACTCTTGAAGCAAAGGGGAGAGAAAGGAAAAGTTGATAAGGTAACAAAATTGAATTGCGCGCAGCAGCTGACAATTTCTGTGCACGGAACCTGGGTAAGAACATTGACTGTTAAGTATTACTCAGGCCGCTGGGAAAGTCCGGGTAAGAAAATTGGCTGTTAAGTATTACCCAGGCGGGAGACCGGACTGAAAGTGTGTGAATGAGATGCAGGATGATCTGCGAAGTGAGTGTGGAGCCCTTATAACCACGGTTTCGTTTCTCCATGAGGAGACCGGCCAGTGGAGGGGCAAAGCAAAAGGGTTCCAGGTGAGCGGAGTCCCACGGGAGCCCTGCAAAGTGAGCTGGGAGC
>NW_009647406.1:23452-27894 GCF_000708025.1 Charadrius vociferus | reverse complement strand
CACCGGCTGGCCCTGGGGCAGTCCCAGGCTGGACTCAGTGACGGACGGGAACTGGATTCTGGATCTGCATTCAGGATCAGGATCGCAGGCAGACGAACAGAGTCCTCCTCAGACGTCGGCCATTGCAGGAAGAGAGAGCTGACCCTTTGATCCCTCAGCCTTTATACTGAGCATGAGGCAGATGGGATGGAATACCCTCGTTGGTCAGTTTTGGGTCACCTGTCCTGTCCGCTCCTCCTTGAAGATGGGACCCCACAATGCTTTTTCCGCTTCCAACCCTCCAACGGGGCAAATAACAAAGTTGGTTGGCCTTGGTTGTTATAGCAATAAATATAAGCAAGGTCCTCTCTGCATACCATGCCTGGGCATCAACTATAAACATAGGTCTTATCCCTCTGAGAGAGTGAACATTGTCTGCACAATATGCTGTTAATTTCAGTTGTTAGAGAGGCCTAGCTAAGAAGCGAAGTTACTGACCAAAACTGATTCTGTTTTACCTCAAACCAGGACAAGGTACAAAGGAGGAAATATTTATGTACAGCCTTGGGGATACACCACATACACCCTGGCATCCTGAAAGCTCTGTCAGGGTCAAGAGAATGAATGCAAACTGATGGTAGAAACCAAGCTACCATGGACCAAATTGTTTCCTTTAGCATTGTTAAATATTTAAGATTGTGTCCGTATGAAGGGTTGTTTGGTCTCCCATATTTGGGAAGAGAAGAAGGTGTACCAATACCCGAGATTAATGATGTGTATCTTAAAAATTATCTGCGTGGGGGAATAACCCAATCTCTTCCAGACTTAAGAAGGTTCAGGGTGTCCTTGCCAATTTAGCAATCACAGGAGCTGAGTCTGATGTTTCTCAAGCTCCTGCTCAGCCAGCTGGATCATATCTATGTGACCCTTCTCAGCTAGCCAGTTTCCCACATCTGACAATGGAAGCAGCCATAAGAATTGAGGAAGAAAGTGGGCGCATGTTAAAAGGGACAGTAGTTCCACCTCCTGGAGAATGGACTGTAGCCCATGGAAGTAAGCCCTTAAAGGAAACCTTTGAAAAGTAACACATCATTCTGAGAGTGGTGTTTATACTTGCTGTAAAAGTGCAAGGCGAGAAGTCCAGGATTGTGTATACGTAAATGGTACGAGATTCTAGTTCTAGGGAGTAAAGATTGTAATAGAAGTGGAAAATGGGACACTGGAAACAGATATTCCTGGTATTGTCAAGGGTAGAGGAGATCTGTGGAAGATCTAGAAATGGATTTATTTATTGTGCATCAGAGGGGAGGCTCTGTAACAAGAATCAAGCTAAGGGCAAGACTGGATCGGCTTCTTTATTCGCCATCTGTACCTCTGCTGCTGGCAGCAACCCAGTAGGCATTGAAGGATGGGGGAAAGAACCATACCAGACCTTAGTGGACTCCGAGCCTTTGTATTGATGAGCCTTGTAATGATCCCTCAACCAAAAAGATAATCAATTTGTAGCCTTAGGGGAGGAAAACAGCTAAGTAATTGTTGGGTATGTGGGAGCCCAGAATGATGAACCGAAAGGGGATGAGAAATGGAAAGGACCATGTGAACAGAATGCATATCAAAGGTTTTCCCCAAAATTGGCCAGGAATACGTTACATTGGATACATAATGCCCTTCGTGTTGTCTTAAGCACAGGTAGCTGGGCTGGTAGTTCACATAGGAAGAACTCAGGGGGAAGATGAGTGGCCCCCTCAGCATATTATAGAGGCTTATGGGCTGGCAACATGAGCACAGGATCGTAGCTGGGGTATAGACATTAGAATTATTAGCAGCACAATGAATGCGGACGATAAATGGCATCTACCAGAACAGGCTAGTAACGCCATGTTTTATAAGGTTAGAAGGAATGCATGGGTTATATGTGCATTTGCTGGGTTATAGAGTTAATAGAAGAAGGGTTTTAAGGAATGCAGGTAACCAGCTGCACATGGCATTCTTGGGCCAGAATATAGTAACTCAGAAGATCAAGGTGTTGAAGAGAAATCAAAAGAAGGAAGGACAAGATGAAGAGACTGTGTATGGGCTTCAGCAAAAAATGTAATAAGTAAAAGGGGGTGGATTGTGAGAGATGGAATTGTTTTGCTTCAGCCATTTTGTATGTCGACGGCACAAGCAGAGCTGTGTAACTTAGAAAAACAACTCCTTAAAAGGAGAAAAGTGTGAATCGAGTTTGTGATAGGCTAACGGGTCGTGAAAGAATGTGCGCCCTAAAGTACCAAACCAATGGGAAAAGGGGACAGGACATAAATACCTGAAGTTTTGTAGCTAAGTGTGCTCTTTTTGAGAGGCACCTGACTCAGCTGAGTCATTTATTTTGATCCTGAATAAACTTTTATCTTTGCTTCGAAGGCTTTGTTCTCTCTACATTTTTATCCATGAGCGAGCGTTTCTCACACCATGTTACAGATGACTGGGGAGACAAGTCACATGCATCTCTCAAGTCATGCCATAAAATCTACAGAAACCCATCCAACACAGCCCAGTGTCATAGAATCATAGAATATCTCATCATGAGTGTACAGATTAAATTGCATGATTGGATCTAACTTAATCTCCCTAATCTCTTTACTAAGTTCCCCTAGCATCCTCTAAGGCACATGTTATGCAATCCAGACTCATCCAGACCTATGGTGTCGTATGCTTCAATTCACTGAAGCTTTCATGTACTCACTGAGTCTTACCTGTTGAATCTTGGTTTAAAGAGGGGTAAAGAAAAAGTAAATAAGCCATGAATAACATTCCCAGTGCTGCAGGAAATGCTGCCCCTTTAATGATACAGCAGCTGTAACAAAGGATTGCTCACTCACAACATACACATTGCAGTTGTCATAGAAATGCACTTAGCAACACAGAATCCTTGAGCTTTTCCCCATCTGTTTTGAATCTTCACAAAGGCACATTAATGTCTATATATTGATTCTTCCTTTTTTTTTCCCCCCAAGAGGGAAATGCCACATTTTGCATGGCTCCCAGACACCAGCAGATGTCTTCTGTACCTTCAGGGGCAGTACTGCAGAGGCACTGCCTCTCCTTACCCCTGCTCTGAGTTAGCCACCAGCTATTTCCTGACAAAAAGATAACTGCAAATGAGGCTGTACAACTGGGAACTCCACCTCAACCTGTAAACTTGAAAAACAATCTTTTTCAGTTTGTGAGACGCAAGGGAAGCTCAGAAGTCTGTGGTTTTGGACTTAACAACCCAGGGTATGTACAGTCACAGTCTAATTAAATCAGAATGTCCCCCTCAAATGGATGCAGACCATACAGGAAACAAGATTGTATTATCAAAGGCCAAAATATATAGAGCAACAATACTGAGATGAAAACAGCCTTGCTACAAAGGGCATTGCTAAATTCCCAGAAGAAACAGAAATGGATAAAATTAACCCAGACTCTGAGTAATGGTGAAATCACTGCATGTTCTGAAGGCACAGAGTATTTAGATAAAGCTTGGTTGACCTAATCGAATTAACTATCAGATTAGATCCCTGGGGGTTGTGTTTGGTTTTTTTTTCAACAGGTATGACCCCCTGTTTACCATTTGGGTTAAATAGAATACACTTAGTCACAAATTATTTAAAACTAAAGATAAGAAAAGGGAAAAAAAATATTTTTTACAAACTATTTCAGTAATTTTTGAAAGATTCTAGCTTTTGTGTTACTTTTTTTTTATTTTAGACTGTCATTGTAGAGACGGACACGACACTCAATATCCAGTTACAGCAATCGTCCCTTTATTTTACAAGCAGTGCTCTTTTATATCCTCTTAGCTGGTTGCTTATCTGTGCATATATTCTAACATTCTACTTTTGCCCAATCCACTCTCACATCACACACCATTCAGCCAATACAATTGTTGATCACGCACTGTTCATGCTCTGGGAAAAGCCAGGATGTTTGCCACCCCTTATCTTGTTTGCTCGGATCTTCTCAGGATTCTTCTGTCTCTTCAAGGGTACACGGGTATCTGTTCAGGGTCAGTGTTAAACTTGTATTTTGATCCCTCGGACCAGACGAGGTCTCCCACAATTCCCCCTTTTTGTATTTGTGCTACAAAAATTGCCTGTGCTGTCCGCTGCAGGGCCCTTTGCAGCAGAGACACGAGACAAGGCAACATTAATAACACAACTACAATAATGAACAAAGCCAACAATCCCATTTTCATCAAGGACAGCAACCACCCCGGCAGTCCCCAACCTTTAAACAAGTTGTTTAACCAGTCCCATCCATCATCCACTTGTAAGTTCTTCACTCCATCTTTCAGAAGCTGGATAGTTTCATGTATTGATTCCGAGAGATCAGACAAGTTCATACAACATATTCCTTCCAAGTCCTTACAACCATGTTCCTGGGCTAATAGCAAAAATCTATTGCAGCTCTATTTTGTAAAGTAGCATGTAGAAAAAGGA
>NW_009647406.1:8946-16383 GCF_000708025.1 Charadrius vociferus | reverse complement strand
CTGCTCTCAGCTTCACCGGGCTCCGTCCCCGCTGCACGTCGACCTGCAGCCTTCCACGGTCTGTGGATTGTCCTGTAAAATCATGTCGGGGTCACCAGGTGTCGTTGTAGAGACGGACACGACACTCAATATCCAGTTACAGCAATCGTCCTCTCTATTTTACAAGCAGTGCTCTTTTATATCCTCTAAGCTGGTTGCTTACCTGTGCATGTATTCTAACATTCTACTTTTGCCCAATCCACTCTCACATCACACATCATTCAGCCAATAGAATTGTTGATCACGAGCTGTTCATGCTGGGAAAAGCCAGGATGTTTGCCACCCCTTATCTTGTTTGCTCGGATCTTCTCAGGATTCTCCTGTCTCCTCAAGGGTACACGGGTATCTGTTCAGGGTCAGTGTTAAACTTGTATTTTGATCCCTCGGACCAGCGGAGGTCTCCCACATTACACCTTCTCTCAAATGGATGTTGACAGTAGGATATCCTCTCCTCTCTCCTCTCCTCTCCTCTCCTCTCCTCTCCCTAATGTTCTGAAAGATTAGATAATGAGGAAAAGATTAAATAAAATGAACACAGACATGTGAAGCACACACACACACATAAACACACACACAACCTGAATATCTGTAAAGAAAAAAAATTACAACTTAGAAACACCTAGTGCTTCTTGTGGAAAATTATTAAATACATCTTTTTCCCATGAAAACAGCCTTTTGAAATAATTTCATATAACACTTATCACCCATCTTAAATGTTTTCTGAATTATACCGCAGAGAAGGGATTGCAAAGGATCAGCTCTCATTTGTGTAACAGTACACAGGATGTGAAAAGGCACTAGCAGTTTTACCAAAGCTTCCGAATCAGTGGATTAGTGTTGAGGCTCAAAACTTTTCCTGCAACGTCACATCTTCTTAGTATCAGAATTTTTATCTGGAAATTGCATACAAGGAATTCTATGGGTTATTATGATTTCGAAGATCAATTACGAACCACCTCCGGGGTCATTTTTTGTCTACACACCACAGCTTAGGTACCACTGATGAAGGAAACATTTCACTTGGTTGGAGAGATGAACAACATGGCTACAAGTCATCTTCCATTTTATCTGCTCTGACTACACTAAAAGGGGAATAAAGGAGATACATAGCTGTGAAGACTTGTAATGTGATCAAAGAACAAAAAACTGTGTTTCGAAAACTGAGAAGTCCTGTATTCTAAGCTTTCAGTTGTTTGCAGTTTAAACTAAAAACAGATGATGCATGTCTGAGTTTAATGATCCTCAATACCTATAATTTAATTGTCAGTTGGAAAAATTAGTAAAGAGAAGAGTCAAAGATGGCAAGACAAAGTACAATACAAAAGAGAAGCTAGACAAACAGACATGAAGCACAAAATCAACCACGGCTGCATTCAGCAGTAACAATATGATGATGCTTGGATTTTCTCAGCAAGATATAGCCATGTAGGTGCACCTCCATCCTTTGTCAATCACCCCAAAACACCAAATAATTTTTTTTTCCAGCATTTCCAGTGACATCAGAAATTTGGTAGGTGTAGGGAGGAGTAGGAAGGGCTGGCCAAGATGTGTTAGGTCAAAATCTTGCTTATGTACAAACAGGAAACACACCTTATATATTAAGCCAAGAGTTTGTTGTTAGTATAACTGAAATCTTAAAGGTCTAACCTTGGAATCATTATTAGTCCAGATCTAACTATTACAGAAAGAGAAATAATGGTCTATACAGAAATAATAATAATAATATAGTAATAATAAAGTCAGAATTGTTATACATGCACTTCTTAGTTTTTTACCCTTTTTCCTACTGTTACATTCATCTTTCTCCTGCTGCTTTGGGTCCCAAGGTTGGTGGTTTCTCTCTGGTGGGGTGGGGTGTTATGGTGAGTCATCAGGGTCTGGAGTCCTTTGCTGGGAGGAATATAATGTTCATGTAGATGGTTTCTTCTTCCTTACTCTAGGCTCCACTTGGGGTAATTTTATGTTTCCTGGAACACTTTTACAACTTTCTCTTTCTTCATTGCTTTGCAGCTCCACATTACATCTGAATTTACTATATATGCTACCTTTTCCATATGTTAAATATTATTTCTTTGTTCTATTTGTTAGCACTAAAACTATCTTCATCCATCTGCAGATCTGCTTTTCTTTAACCATCAGTGAGTTGTTTATAGACATGGGGTCTCCAGTGCCAGCTCATCCTTGTGTCCCCACCTCTATTTCTTAACAAGTTAGAGTCATAAAACCATGGTGGCACCATAAACAAAAGTAAAACATATTAGCCATAAACACCAATTATAAAAAATGCAGTTTCAGCTAAACCAAATAAAACAGGCAGGTCAAGAAAAGCTCAAACAGAGCAGGTTGGATAAGCCTCTGTCTTGGGGCTGTGCAAACTCAGCTCATAGCCTGTCCCTAGCAATGGCAGCGCTGTATTAGAGCTACAGGGTTATGGGCACTCGTGATGTCCAGACCTTTCTGCTGACTGGTTTGTGTCTCTTCTTCATGCTCTCAGAGTCGAACCAGGCATCAGATTTACAGCAGAAAGCTTTCCTTTGATAAAACTGTTAGAAACCCCTTCCTTCCCTCATTCTGTTTTCCTTCCTTCCTACCTGGGGATATGACCCACTCCCTATTGTCAGCTCAGAATTTAAACTGGCAAACTCCATAGCGTTACAGGCTCCTGACACACCCACCTCTCCTGCAACCTTATCTAATATCTGGAATAAGGTTTCTGAGATTTTATTATAAATCCCAGCTGTGCTGGAGTGTGCTGTACATTACACGATGCGTGTGAGTGAGGTATGTGAGGGAGGGTGGTCAGTCAATTACTCCAGAATATTATTCTGCTGCACAATTGCTTGAAATTTCCTGTTCCCTTTATCTGCTCCTATAGTCTATATTTGTAGGATTTCATGAGGTCCATATGTGACAGTATCCTAATAAGTGCAATTTACTTTTCCTGTCTGAAAAACAAGTAGAGTGGGGGAAAGAATAGTGTGGCACTGTAGAGAGAGAAGTGATGGATTTTCAGAGCTGCTGATTGCTGATTTTTATACAAGCTGGTTTGTGTTCAGCATTTTTTAAATGTATGGGTTTGTGTCTAAATGGAGATATCAGAATTATGACTTAGGTTCCCATTTAAAATTAATCGTAGCTGTGTATCTACAAATCAGTACCTAGGTGTTGACTTTGGGCAGATCTTTCTGAAGAACTCTGAACACACAATCAGAATCTCAAAAAACATCAAAATCGCTCGTTTTGGCTAGAGCTGGCTTCAGGTCTAGTTCCTTTTGTTAATACAGGTCAGAATCCTCTGAAAATTTAATCTTCCAAAGAATGCCAAAAGAGACTATAAACAAGGTATTTTGTAAGCTTGCACCTTTGCTAGAGAGTTATGAGGGTTTTTTTTAGAAATATTAATAAAAAACCAAGAACAAACAAAAAACTTTTTAATCTAGGAGTCCCATAGACATTCCTGAATTTCAGAAAAAAAAAAAAGTCATGGAAACATTTCATCCAAACTGTGAAATACTCATTTTGGGAAATTTTTCTGGTACATCATGATGCCCAGTGTCATGTAAGGTCATGACAGTGAGTTCAAGTCCATTCTCCAGATGCTGTTTATTTGCCCAGGATACTGTCTAGTATCCTGAGAGATACAGAAAGGATGCAAAGAACAACCATCTCAGGCTGTGCTGGTGAAGGAACACCACCGGTGATGCCCAACACATCTCAGACACCACATCACTCCTCCTGAGCAGGGCCAAAAGAAAAATTTTAGGCATTGGGAAAATGGCCAAAACTTCGTTCCCATGGAGATGAAGCTTCTCCAAATTTAAATATCTGCTATTTATGACAGTTCAGTGTCAAGTCTTCTGTGCAACTAACATGTATGAGCTCGCCCAACTTCTCATAAGAAGGGGCTTGAGCTGGATTTTCCAAGTTGTCATGGTTTGGCCTCAGCCAGCAACAAAGAACCACGCAGCCGCTCGCACAACTCCCACAGTCGTGGAAAAAGAAATCGTCAGGGCAAAACTCGTGGGTTAATAGAATGCAATTTAACAGAACAGCAAAAGGAAAGATGAAAACGCAATTACAGTACCGCCACGAAGCGCACTGACCAGACCCGAACCACCACAGCCCACCCCCAAGTGGCGACTGCTCTCCTTGCCCGGCTAGCTGCTCTTATAGCTCGGGCATGGGTCACGTGGTATGGAATACCTGCCCCCTGCCGGCTCCTGGGGAAATTAACCCCATCCCTGCCGGAACCAGGACACAAGTCCCTTCATGGAGCTTGGATCAGCCCTCTGCCCAGACAACTAAATGAGCTCACATGGATTTTTTTCCATTCTTCAGTTCTACAGCACTTTTAATATTGCTGATATTTAAGCTGATAACATAAAAGACAGCTACAGCAATTGCAGATACTTCTGCTTATAGGGATTTAATAGAAACCCTTAGCATAAAATTAAATGTGCAGCATCTTGCTATTTGAACGGTTATATTTTAAACACCATTAAACTTGATGGAAATCACAACACACATCCTCACATAAACCTTTCATTAAACTTCAAATGCAGAGGCAAATTCCTCTTCAGGATGGGTAGGAAGATCGCAACACAGTTTCAGAAAGGCCATCTCACAGTTAATAAAGCCTGAAAGACATGATTTTTCTAGAAGTGTCTCTCCTCCATAATTATTCTTCCTTAAAAAAGCAGGGAGCGAACTACTACTGAGAAATAAAGCCTCTCAGTTGCTGAAAGGCTGATGACTTGGTGGGCTATGGGACACAGGGGGGTTTCTGCCACCCCAGCCCCAGAGAGCTGGGCTGCCGCTGTTCCCCGTCCCCAGCCAACTGCTGAGACCTGGACCCTCAAGCCCCTGAGACTCATCGACCTGCACCAGGGTCTGTACTCAGACCTCTTGTCCTGCTGCTGGCTAGTCCAGCCTGAAGTTGGCTAGTGTCACACATGCATCCTCTGAGAGTGTGCCTGTACAAAACAGTCAGAAATAGCATTTGGTAAGGACAGAGGACGAGCACAGGGTAAGGGCGCTGGTCAGTCACCTGTCTGCACTTGACTGGCCCCTTTTATCCCCTTTTCCTTTTATTTTCCCATGCTTTGCTCCTCCCAATCTCCCTTGAACCTCTGTTTCTCCACCTTTGGTCCTTCCCCCAAACATCCCATTAGTATATCATGCCCATAAACCCCTTAAAACATGTCACCATAAATTTTACTCAGTCCCCAAATTCTCTTCTCCTCACACTCTGTAATAGGTCCTATACCCTTGTAAGCAATACAAGGGCAACACAGGGTCCATTACCCTTTAGTCTTAAAGGTGTTTGGGGAGAATTTATTTGGTCATCTCCCTTTGGTGGGGTTCACAGGAGGGACAATGGGCTAATCCTTCTCCTTTGATGGTCTCAGGAGTACCCAGTTCAGTGTCCTCCATTTTCACCAAGTACTGAGACTTCTTGGGTTCCTTCACCTGACTCTCTGCAGATCTCTGTTTACCATCATTTGCCTTTAATCAAAAAACCTAAACGTTTCCTTCCCACTGCAAATAATACATGGAAAGTGTGTGGTGGAAAAAGAATTATTTGCAGCATGGGCAATGAGTTGACTCTCTGTGCAAATACGAAAGGCCAGTCTAGTCCTCAGAGGGGAGTGAGTCACATCTACTGCCTGCTGCCCCCAAGGCACTATTTAACTGTTCAAAATCACAGTCCATTGCTCCAGATGGGGTCAGCAGAGCCATCTTGGAACAAAGGTCTTTGTTACCTTCATCAAGGTTTGGTCTGGACTTAAATAGGGAAAGGTAATTTATTCATTTGAAACCACAGCATCAAATAATTGCATTTAAAATGCTTGCCATAATCCTCAGGACATGAAACATGGGCCTCAGAAGAATGGTCCTAGAGCTCTTGTGTGTTTCTAAGGGCAAGTGAGGGCTTAGGAAAAGTAATAGCTGCTATAGATGGAGAAATAGTCAAGCTTTCTGACACACAAGCTCTTTTTTGGTCTGAAAGAGAAGCAGCAACTGGCAGTATCAAATTCAGGTTGAGAACAATTGTCATGAGTTGAACTTGACACGGTAATTAGTTAAATCATCCAAGAAAAGATGCTGCTGGTATCTGTAAAGCAAAAATAAGCATACACAGGGAAAAAGGTGATGAGGTGATTATCTCCTATGGGAAGAGTAGAGCAAGAGGAGGAAGGAGGAAACTGAAACACACCTTAAGCCAGTGTCTCTCCTCAGTCCCTGATTTTCAGTTTCCAGTGCAGTTTTGAATTCCAGTTCACAGACTTGAAGGATTTCGGGTGGGGTTTTTTTGAGGGAGTTGGGTGTAGAGTAGCTTTCCCTTGAGATTCAGGACTGAGAGGCCAGAGCTAGAATGATTATTTGTCGGGGACTGACCCAAAAGAAGGGTTAAGTGTGGTAGAACTAATAGGGAGGAATAAGCAGCTGCAGCACTGTTTTGGCAGATGATGAAGTTGTGTGAAGCTACTCCCTAGATGAGGAGGTGCTGCTCACAGGGAAGAGAGAGGGAAGAGAGATTCCCTTCTCGGTGGGAACATGATCTTTTAGAGTATGCGATGGTGTAAACAAGTAAAGAAGAAAATTACTGGCCTTGGTAGAAAAGTATATAAAGAACACGCTTGCTTAATAAAGCGGATTTCATTTACCACACTCTGGAGTCCGTGCCTTAATCCTCACAAGTGGCACCCGAACAGGGACTTGGAGAAAAACCGTGAAGCGGTACCTGTGAGGAGCCCGGCTGAACCCCGAAAGAGCTGCGCAGAGACAATCAATTACCTGAAAGAAGAGGTAAGCAGCCGGGAACATGGGAAATTCTATATTGCCTGAGCACAAATCCATGTTCAAGTTGCTCAAAACTTTTTTAGCAAAACGAGATGTAGCTATAAAAGAAGAAAAACTTAAGGAACTTTTTGTATGGGTCTCTGCACATGTCCCTCAAGCCAGCTCAAGTAATATCTATAGTAAGAGTACTTGGGACACAATTGGGGTACAGCTCTGGAATGCGGCCACAACGAGTGACGTGGCGGCACCTCTATTATTATCTACCTGGTGACTGGTGTTTGACGCATTAGATAAAAATACTCAAGATCTAGCCTCACAACACTCAGTGCTTGTGCAACCTTCTGCACCTGCTGTGTCAAATTCGGGTCTGCCTAATCCATCTGACCCAGGACAGAGCGATCCAGAAGTCAAGCCAAATCTGTTCCCTTGCAATCCAGATGTTGATAAAAAGACAACTAGGCAAACAATGTCTGTCTCGGCATCGGCACTTGGTATTGATTGATGGAAAGATGTTCGGGAGCAGGCTGCAAAAGAAGGAGACATTGACTGCTTAAAAGCTCTTGCAATGCCTGTGATTTTGAGACCTAACCAAGC
>NW_009647406.1:0-3631 GCF_000708025.1 Charadrius vociferus | reverse complement strand
CTCCAGCAATGTGCCTTTACAGCTCCCGCAGAAGCTCTTCTTTATCTGTGGTGATTGAGCTTGGGGAGGTATACCCTCACATATAAGGGGAGGGCCTTGTAGTCTGGGAAGACTTTCGCTGTTGACCCCAAATACATCAATGATTCTGAATTTTACAAAGCATCATTGATGCACCAAACGATCGGCCCACGCCTTTCAGAGCTATGTGGAGTTTTGGAGTAAAGGGGAGATAATGACAGCCTCTATACTTGCACCAGGAGTTGCTGCTTCACAAGCTTTAGCCACATTGAATAAATTAGGATGCTGGCTTGCCAAACAGAGCAATGCCATGTTGCTGGCTCTATCTAGCTTATTAATGGATGTAGATTGTTAGACATGCTGTGTTGCAGAACTGCGCTTTTTACCATACCTTTTACAATATACGCAGAGAATGGTGGAAAAATCAATAAACACACTGCTAATTGTTCAACAAAACAAAAAAGGGGGAATCGTCAGGGGCTGAGGCAAAAGAAGGGTTAAGTGTGGTAGAACTAATAGGGAGGAATAAGCAGCTGCAGCACTGTTTTGGCAGATGATGAAGTTGTGTGAATCTACTCCCTAGATAAAGAGGTGCTGCTCACAGGGGAGAGAGATTCCCTTTTCGGTGGGAACATGACCTTTTAGAGTATGTGATGGTGTAAACAAGTAAAGTAGAAAAATACTGGCCTTGGTAGAAAAGTATATAAAGAGCACACTTGCTTAATAAAGCGGATTTCATTTATCGCACTCTGGAGTCCGTGCCTTAATCCTCACAATTATTCAGTGAGAAATCCCCTCTCCCTGATAACCTGATGATAACCTTATTGATTATCCTTAGAAGCCTGTGCCGGTGCATAATTGTTGTCTACTGCACACACAATTTCCAGGAGAACACATTTTGCATGGGAGGATGTACATTACATTCAGTATTATCTAAGTGTCATACAAGTAAAACTTACAAGTTTTGAAGGCTGTATCATGAATATAATTTATCATGATGGCTGTGAAAATATGTTTTCAGACTTTACTTCCACTCTTCAAGAACAGCTTAGCTTCATCCAGAGTATGTGACAACTGGTGAATTGGCTTTTGGTGAAAAGCTTTAAGAAGCTGGCAAATGCTTTGTAAAGGCTTACAGAAACCCAGGAAAATACATGGAAAATCATTGTATATAAGCACAATGAAGAAGAGAATAGACTGTTGTTGATCCTAAGAAATTATTTCTACTATCTACGTGTATTATAAACATATGCAAACACATATAGTTGTACATGCAATTTTGTTACGCTAATGACTGCCATCAAGTGGTTCCTAGAGGCAAACACAATCAAGCTTAAACAACTGCAAGCACTTTTCCTGCCCTAACAGGTGAGGTGATCAAGTATCTTGATCAAGAAAAACTGGATACAGCTAGTGGTGCAACAGTCCAGGGCAAAATACTACAGGCCTGGAGTCCCCCTGCCTATTTACACTTCCAGCAATTACTGGAGTGAATGCCCCTATATTTGGAATCTCATGCTAGAAACACCCCTCCTGACCAAATACAGCAACATATGGTAAACTAAAACTAATGACATTATAGTCCATCTTCTTAGGGGAACCCAGTCTAAATTGTGCAAGAGGGAAACAGCCTTGCTAGGTCCTTCCCACCCTCCTGATCACAGCTGCACCCTGACCTATGTTACAGGTGATGAAAATCAAAACAAAAACATGAAAGAAGATCAACATGACTGGTTTTCTGTTTTGTAATACTTTGAAAAGTACAAGTTCACCATAAAACTGCTTTAGTAGATGTGGAAAAGTGAAACAAGCTTCATAAACTTGAAACTTTAAAACAGAGTTTTATGAAGGAGCTAGAAAACCACAGGGTTTGAAGTTCCCCAGAGTTTTTCAAGGCTCTCTTTTTCCTTCATCATGCAAGAAAATAAAAAATACATTGGTCATAATTCTGATTTTAGAATCATAGAATCATAGAATTGTCTAGGTTGGAAGGCTGGCTCTATCTAGCTTATTAATGGATGTAGATTTGGTTAGACATGCTACTTTGCAGAACCGCGCTTTTTAACATGTCTTTTACAATGTATGCAGAGAATAGTGGAAAAATCAATAAACACAGTGCTAATTGTTCAACAAAACAAAAAAGGGGGAGTTGTGGGGACTGAGGCAAAAGAAGGGTTAAGTGTGGTAGAACTAATAGGGAGGAATAAGCAGCTGCAGCACTGTTTTGGCAGATGATGAAGTTGTGTGAATCTACTCCCTAGATAAAGAGGTGCTGCTCACAGGGGAGAGAGATTCCCTTTTCGGTGGGAACATGACCTTTTAGAGTATGTGATGGTGTAAACAAGTAAAGTAGAAAAATACTGGCCTTGGTAGAAAAGTATATAAAGAGCACACTTGCTTAATAAAGCGGATTTCATTTATCGCACTCTGGAGTCCGTGCCTTAATCCTCACAATTATTCAGTGAGAAATCCCCTCTCCCTGATAACCTGATGATAACCTTATTGATTATCCTTAGAAGCCTGTGCCGGTGCATAATTGTTGTCTACTGCACACACAATTTCCAGGAGAACACATTTTGCATGGGAGGATGTACATTACATTCAGTATTATCTAAGTGTCATACAAGTAAAACTTACAAGTTTTGAAGGCTGTATCATGAATATAATTTATCATGATGGCTGTGAAAATATGTTTTCAGACTTTACTTCCACTCTTCAAGAACAGCTTAGCTTCATCCAGAGTATGTGACAACTGGTGAATTGGCTTTTGGTGAAAAGCTTTAAGAAGCTGGCAAATGCTTTGTAAAGGCTTACAGAAACCCAGGAAAATACATGGAAAATCATTGTATATAAGCACAATGAAGAAGAGAATAGACTGTTGTTGATCCTAAGAAATTATTTCTACTATCTACGTGTATTATAAACATATGCAAACACATATAGTTGTACATGCAATTTTGTTACGCTAATGACTGCCATCAAGTGGTTCCTAGAGGCAAACACAATCAAGCTTAAACAACTGCAAGCACTTTTCCTGCCCTAACAGGTGAGGTGATCAAGTATCTTGATCAAGAAAAACTGGATACAGCTAGTGGTGCAACAGTCCAGGGCAAAATACTACAGGCCTGGAGTCCCCCTGCCTATTTACACTTCCAGCAATTACTGGAGTGAATGCCCCTATATTTGGAATCTCATGCTAGAAACACCCCTCCTGACCAAATACAGCAACATATGGTAAACTAAAACTAATGACATTATAGTCCATCTTCTTAGGGGAACCCAGTCTAAATTGTGCAAGAGGGAAACAGCCTTGCTAGGTCCTTCCCACCCTCCTGATCACAGCTGCACCCTGACCTATGTTACAGGTGATGAAAATCAAAACAAAAACATGAAAGAAGATCAACATGACTGGTTTTCTGTTTTGTAATACTTTGAAAAGTACAAGTTCACCATAAAACTGCTTTAGTAGATGTGGAAAAGTGAAACAAGCTTCATAAACTTGAAACTTTAAAACAGAGTTTTATGAAGGAGCTAGAAAACCACAGGGTTTGAAGTTCCCCAGAGTTTTTCAAGGCTCTCTTTTTCCTTCATCATGCAAGAAAATAAAAAATAC
>NW_009647405.1:96101-97459 GCF_000708025.1 Charadrius vociferus | reverse complement strand
TTTACTAACCAGGCCTACAACTTATCAATTTCTTGACAGGTATATTGTTCAACAGTTAGTTTAGATCATACCTAGTTACCATTACACAAATTATTTCTCACAAAATACATATCATGGTTTTAATTTTCATTGATTGGTCTCTTGATTATACATTACTATGAATATCCATATGCAAATAATCAATGGTTATTTCTATTAATATCTATTAATTGGTTCTTGATATTTAAATCAAGATGGGAAGGGTAAGGGGTTTCCAAGCAACATCACTGGTGCATAACAAGTTTCTACACTTACAGGACTCAAACAAAACTTCTCTGTTCAATTTTTCATTGTTTCATCCCGTTCCTATTAGTTTTTTGATACAAAACAGTAACTACCTGGTGAGGGTCCTATGGTTATAAGTTTCAAAACACACAACATTTTAACATTCTATTTCTACTATAATCAAATTTGGTGATTTTACAACAGAATGGCTCTTGATATGATGCTAAGCACAGTTTTAAATACTAGTTGCTGTGTATATGTAGATCAGAGTGGCAGAATTTCTACAGACTTAGAAGAAATCTGGAAACAGACTAAAATGCTCCATAAGATACAAAAGGATGACACATCTTATGGATTTGAGGAAACATTTAAATGGTTAACTTCCTGGTTCCCTGATCTGAGTCTATGCATAAAAAAGTTATTGAGCACTGTAATAATTGCCTTATTCGCTTTTGTATGTATCTACATAATAATACAGTGGTTTGGAAATGTTGTTCTATAGTAGGGAGACAAAGTTATGAGAAGATGAGACAAATAGAAACTACAGTGAAGTTCTGTAGTCTCAAAGGGGGGGAATGATGTACCTTAGAAATTGGAATCTTTCACTGAGCAAGAGCAAAGAGCTGTAAAAAGGTTACAAGGCCTTGTAAAACAGGACACTTTGTATAAACAATGCATGCCTTGCTAATGACTATACCCTTGAAGAAGAACAGAAGGCTGATAACAAGGGAACATCCCTCTGAAAGAGGCACCTGAACAACTGGCTGAGAACCAGACAACTGCTAAAAGCAACAAAGATCTGCAGTAACTGGGGGAAAAGGTAAAGGTGGCAGTGGGAGATCATGACCACTGACTCAATTAGAGACTGAACAAAACTGCCCCCCCACTGTACTGGAGAATGCGCACATCAGTTAAAGGACATTGTAGCTTTAAATGAAAGCAAGACACTGTACTTGAGAGGATTAAGGCACGGACTCCAATATGCAGGATCGAAATCAGCTTTATTAAGCAAGTGTGTTCTTTATATACTTTTCTACCAAGGCCAGTAATTTTCTACTTTACTTGTTTACACCATCACATACTCTAAAAGATCA
>NW_009647405.1:74696-77523 GCF_000708025.1 Charadrius vociferus | reverse complement strand
AGATGACCCTTCTGTTGTAGGACTGCTGAGGGTTGAAGATCAGCAGGTGCCAATTGCTACTGCCACGGTGCATCGACGACAGTATCATGACACCAACCGAGACTCCCTGATTCCCATCCATAACCTGATTTGATGGCTAGAAAGCCAAGGAGTGATCAGCAAAACTCGCTCACCCTTTAACAGTCCTATATGGCCAGTGCGAAAGTCTGATGGGGACTGGAGACTAACAGTAGACTATCGTGGCCTGAGTGAAGTCCCACCACCACTGAGTGCTGCTGTGCCAGACATGCTACAACTTCAGTATGAACTGGAGTCAAAGGCAGCCAAATGGTGACATGGCCTTTAGAGTATGCGATGGTGTAAATAAGTGTAATAAGTAATTTAGCAAAAGAATTTTGCTTCAGCTAAAATGGATGTGTGCTTGCTATGGCTTCAACTAAGATGAGTGTGTGCTTGAGATGCGTTTGGAAAAGGGATAGTGTTGGATAGGATATCAGACGAAAGCAACAGTTGGAAGTACCAAACCTTTGCAAAACAAAAGGTGGTGTAGTTAGCTAAGATAACCACAGAAGTGTAAAGAATAAAGAAGCCACAAGAAGGACATGGTGATAAAGACTTCTAGCCTTCCTCTGATGACCATCAGGAAGACCCCTGAGGAAGCATATTGCCTGCGCTGCTAGAAGGGAGGGGGCATGTTTGAGGGTGGGTTGCATTCCAAGAACTCATTGATTATGCAAACTATGTTCCAAGAAAAAAAACATAAATAAGTATGAGGAATACGAAATAAAAACAAGCATTTGTAAAGGGGAAAACAAGCCACAGGAGGAGAAATCCCCTGTGTAACTCTCAGCACTGTAATAAATATTCTTTGCTCCACCGAATTTGCCCCGACTAAAATTCAATATAGTGAGCGACTTTCTCACATAAGTAAAGTAGAAAATTACTGGCTTTGGTAGAAAAGTATATAAAGAGCATGCTTGCTTAATAAAGCAAATTTCATTTACCACACTCTGGAGTCTGTGCATTAATCCTCACAGAAATGTGCATATAGACACAAAAAGCACATCTTTCACGCTTGTTAACACAAGGGTGCCCAGGCCATCCTGGCACAGCATGGTGAGTAGAGTGCTCTGAGAGATCCTTCTTTAGGGGCCTCCCCGAGGAGCCTAGACCCCTTTCATTTCCCCGCAGAGCTGAAGTCCACCAGCGCTCAGAGACTGCCTGGGGACAGGATGTTGGTGCTCTGGGACACCAATCCCGCAAGGGCCCACTCAGAGCAATGCAAATTGCCCCCACAGTAGCAGGGCTTGCCCGGAATGGCAGACAAAGCTACCCCCGAAACCGGAAAAAAAAAAAAAAAACAGCGCATGCCCAAGGAAAGGGTTTCCCAGTAAATGGAGAAAAAGACAGATTCACCCTCCGAACGAACGAGCGGACAATACCACATCCCGAGCTACCAACTTCCCTTTCCCTAAGTACCAAAAGGAGAGCGATAAGTAACCCTCTTTCCGTGTAGTACTGCGATAACTGAATTGCTAGTTTTAGCCCCGCCCTCATTAGCGTGACGTATTAGAAGTGACGGAGGCGGAACCAGCGGGCAGATTTTGGTAGGTCGTAGTGACTATCTGCACTGCAGCCTGGCTTGAGACGGGGTGAAAAGGCGACGAGTACCAACTTGGCTACTGATTTAGCCAATAACAGTTACCTTGGTGGCTGCAGGATCAGTGTGCTTCACTATGTTCAACGTGGAAAGCCAAGAACAGGCCGAGTTTGGGGAGAGCCTCCTTACATGGGTGAGTGCCTGGGCCCAGTAGGCCGCCTCGCCTGGATCAAGGTAGTCTGGCTGGAGGCATCCGTTGCAGTGCGTGTCTGTCAGCCCTCTCCGGTCTTCCTCTCCGTGGCTCCGGGGTCTCTGTCCGTCACCGCAGTCCCTGCGTCCCAGGACACACCTTCGCTGTCCAATGGTTTGAGTCCTTCTGGGGTTGGCGGAGCCCCGGTGGACTGCCCCGCCTGACCAAAGCCCTGGGGCGGGATGGGGAGTCGTAACCTCCGTACCTAGAGGTCTCCATAGCCTTAACTCTGCTTCTGCCGCGAAGAACAAAGGAGCTTGCTCCCCGCGCGCGCCTGCACAGGAGTAAACAGGTTTCAGTGTGTCGGAGAGTCTGGTGTGTGTTTCCTTCCTGTCGCGTGCCTGGACTTGGTGGGCAAGTTGTTATCCATTGTTTTGATTGTGTGTCCGTGGTCTCATGTCTCGTGCCTATCCTGTTCGTGGCTGCGAAGTTCTTGTGCTGTGTTTCCTAACCGTTGTCTGCGTTCGACCTGGACTGCGTCCATCAGTAGCTTCATGGTGTGCTTTTACTCACAGAACAGTCAGAACTTACCGGACATTGAACCTGTGTTTGCAGCTACTCTGCATTTTGAGACATGGAACATACCTGTGTAACTGTAACATAATTGTGAAATTGCCATTTCATTAGCAGTTGACTTGCTGGTTTAGTTGTCTAGAATCATTGGCTTCCCAAACACACATTAAGAAAATTGCCAAGTAAATATCTACTATATGAAGTTGTGGAACATTTCTGTTTATTCTCAACAATAACTTATTTGGCTTTTAGAAACAGCCTGTAAAAGGTGGGAGCTGGAGTTAGCTGTGAAGTTCATGAAAATTATTGGGGGTATGAAAATGATGATTCAGGTTTCTCTGTGAAAATCGAAGTGGATAAGGAAGGGACATTCAATATCTGTTAAAAGGCAGTGGGTAGCTTGGAATGTACACAAGACTGCATTTTATGGGAAGATATGTTTATATTATGCCCTAGCTGCACCG
>NW_009647405.1:74386-74667 GCF_000708025.1 Charadrius vociferus | reverse complement strand
AATTCTTGTGTCTTAACCAAGGTTGTTATTTGTCCTCCTTTTTGCTCTTTGATTTTTTTCCCTCCTTCCCTGCAGATGTTGAAGACATGAGTGTACTGCTGAGCTTTATGAGGAAGCATATGTGTGTATGAGCCCTGGGAAAGAAAAGCCAAGTGAGAGGCTTGTTACAAGAGAGACTGGTACAAGGAAGGAAGGTTTACAAGGGGGTGATACAAAGAGACCTGTTGCTATGTGTTGCTAGCATCCATGTACTCCTGCTTTAGTTGTTTTAGGTATGCTTC
>NW_009647405.1:64963-74370 GCF_000708025.1 Charadrius vociferus | reverse complement strand
CCCCCCCTTGTTTATTTTATTACCTTATTGTTACTTTTGAACTTTTTTTACAAATATGAACCATTAAAAAAAAAGTCGCCTTGGGACAAGGAACAGGAAAGAATGGGAAAGTTTGAAATGTTAATTCTGCTCTATGGCATTGTCCATCTGTATGAATTATGTACATGGACATGTGATCATTCTTAATCAATACTAAGTATTTATACTCCTTGATCAAGAAATTGCATCTGTGCAGATGGATCCTTGTCCATCTCTGTAGTAGTGGTCCATAGAGATGGACCAAGAGATGGACCAAGCAATATCCCTGAAGTCTACCATCCCATAGACCATTTATTGAAATATTTTAACTAATCTATGCTCTTTACATATTTTTTTTTCCCCATTCTTTGCATGCTGACCTAGCTGCTTCTGTTTTTGGTTAGCAGGGATATTGGTAAATAATTCTTAAATGGCATTAGAATTAGTCAACACAGTTGTGTTTCTTAGGTGAATGTGTGGGGTTTTTTTGCTATTTTAGCCATTTCAATATTTTTGTGTGAATGTGGCTTTGAAGATGGCTCGGTTCAATTGAAAAAAAAAAAAAAAAAAAGTGATTCAGAATTACCTTTTGTTCTGGCCCTACCTGGATTTAAAAACTATTTCAGCTGAGCTGGTTTTACATTTGATCGGCTGGGATGCATCCCCCCTTAAATTGCAAATTTGCAAGTGAGACCTTGAGGTTTTTTTAGTCCCAAGTGAAATGGGTAATGTAATTAAATAAAACTTTTCTTTGTCTGGCTCTTCCCTCAAGTCCCATAATGATTCTTGGGAAACTGCTCATTTAAATGGCAAAAGAGCTGTTACAACTTGGAAAAGACTGGTCATCTGAGGTCTATTGTGCTGGAAAAATTGTTCTTAAGAACTGGTTTAATCTCCTGGATTGCTTGTAAAAGCAATTCACGTCCATAGTGAAATACTTCAACTGGTTTGTCAATGTTTTGAGGAGATAAGGCTTTGCAGAGGTCTTGTTCAACCTAAACTGTGTTGCTCACAGGCTTGGTAGAGATATTGTATTTATTCAGGCCTGGGTGCTAGGTGGATTTTCCACAAATCAAGCACACCTTATGCCAGTTTCCTCGTTATATTTATACACAAAAGTTTCAAGGAATTCCACTCCCAGTTACAATGATTGGTTAGTAATTTACATATAGTTATAATATCTGCTGTGTCATTCTCTTCAATCACTGCGCCTGCGTGGGGGAAGGGTCTTCACCTAGGCAAGGGTCCTCTTGTCCTGTGGATGTGTTTTTTAGTATTATAATGAAGGCAGTTCACTTCAGGATACCTTAAAAGTGACTTTTGTTGCCAAGTTGGCCATCTGGATATTTATCTTGACAGGTTGTCAAATAACTCATCCTATACGCAATCAATCCTAGATGTTAAGGTCCAGAGGATAGGGACTTCAAACAACATGGTGTTCTGTTCATTATTAGTTAACTAAGGTTAACATTAATAATACTAACATAAGCTAACTTCTTAGGTCAGGATGCCCTACATCAATACTCCCCTCACCATTTTGGGTCATGTTAAAGTTTATTATTTGGGTTCTGTTATAGTCTCAACCATTCTGTGATTCTATTAACATCATTAATAATCTGGATGATGGGCAGAGTTTGCTGATGACACAAAACTGGGAGGAATGACTGATATTGTTGTCACCTAATTGGGGTTTCAGGTTCGTGCCCCATGTGCAGGAGCCAATGAGCACACAGAGTCGAGATCCACCTTCTAACCTTTAATGCAGTTCTGTACAGAAAGGGGTGCCAGGCGATAGCTGGCACATCTCTTCAGAGGGGTTGCAGGTTTTTATACAGTTTACAACAAAGAAAAAGGTACACAATACTTGTTCATTGGCCACCTTTCGCTTATATAATTAATGCCCTTCTGCACATGCTCCGATTAGTAGCTAGTTCATTATACAAAGGTGGTCTGATATTAGCATGTAAAATCTCCTCCTAGGTGTGTGATTTTTACCATGCTAATTAGTCTTAGATTACTTTAGGTTACCTTCGGGCAACCACCCTTCCCCCTGAACCCATCCCCCTAAGAGGTGATTCATCCTTGTTGGCATTAGCACATTCCTGTGTTATCTTGTAGAGGACCACAATATGCTTGATGTGCCACTCAGAGGGACTTTAACAGATGGACAGACTGGGCTGACAGGAACCTCGTGAAGTTCAACAAGGGGAAGGGCAAAGCCCTGCACCTGGGGAGGAATAACTCCAGGCACCAGTGCATGCTGGGGGGCACCCAGCTGGAAAGCAGCTTGGCAGAAAGGACCTGGGAGTCCTGGTGGACACCAGGTTGAACATGAGCCAGCAACGTGCCCTTGCTGCACAGAGGGCAAAAGATATCCTGGGATGCATTAGGAGCATTGCCAGAAGGTTGAGGGCAGTGGTCCTTCCCCTCTACTCAGCACTGGTGAGGCCACACCTGGAGTCCTGTGTCCAGTTCCAGGCTCCCCGGTACAAGGAACTACTGGAGACAGTCCAATAAAGGGCCATGAAGATGATCAAGGGACTGGAGCATCTCTCCTATGAGGAAAGACTGAGATTGCTGGGATTGTTTATTCTAGAGATGAGAAGGCTCAGGGAGGATATTATTGATGTATATAAATACCTGAAGTGAGGGTGCCAAAAGGAGAGAGCCAGGCTCTTTTCAGTGCTGACCAGTGACAAAACCACTATGGCCAGTGCCAAGCCACTATCCATCATATTTGAAAAGTCATGGCAGTCTGGTGAAGTTCCCATTGGGAAAAGGGGAAACATAAGCCCCATTTTTAAAAAGGGTAAAAAAGAAGACCTGGGGAACTACAGGTTGGTCAGTCTCACCTCTGTGCCCAGCAAGATCATGAAGCAGACCCTCCTGGAAATTCTGCTAAGGTACATGGAAAATGAGGTGGTTGGTGGCAGCCAACACAGCTTCACTAAGGGCAAATCGTGCCTGAGAAATTTGGTGGCCTTCTACGATGGCGTTACAGCATTGGTGGATAATTGGAGAGCAACTGATATCATCTACCTGGACTTGTGCAAAGCGTTTGGCACTGTCCCGCATGACATTCTGGTCTCTAAATTGAAGAGACATGGATATGATGGATGGGCCACTCGGTGGATAAAGAACTGTCTGGATGGTCGCACTCAGAGTTGTGGTCAACAGCTCGATGTCCAAGTGGAGTGCAGTGCCAAATGGTGTTCCTCAGGGGTTGATATTGGGACTGGTACTAAATACATCTTTGTTTGTGACATGGATGTTGGCATTGACTGCACCCTCAGCAAGTTTGCTGATGACACCAAGCTGTGGAGCAGTCAATACGCTGGAGGGAAGGGATGCCATCCAGAGGGACCTGAACAGACTTGAGAGGTGGGCCTGTGCAGACTTAATGAAGTTCAACAAGGCCAAATGCAAGGTCCTGCACATGGGCCAGGGCAATCCCATGCACAAATACAGGCTGGGCAGAGAATGGATTGAGAGCAGCCCTGAGGAGAAGGACTTGGGGGTAAAGGTGGCTGAAAAGCTCAACGTGAACCGGCAATGTGCGCTCCTAGCACAGAAAGCCAAACGCATCCTGGGCCGCATCAAAAGAAGCGTGGCCAGCAGGTCAAGGGAGGTGATTCTGCCCCTCTACTCTGCTCTTGTGAGACCCCACCTGGAGTACTGCGTCCAGCTCTGGAGTCCTCAGCACGAGAAGGACATGGACCTGTTGGAGCGGGTCCAGAGGAGGGCCACAAAGATGGTCAGAGGGCTGGAGCACCTCTCCTATAAGGACAGGCTGAGAGAGTTGGGGTTGTTTAGCCTGGAGAAGAGAAGACTCCAGGGAGACTTTATAGCAACTTTCCAGTATCTGAAGGGCGCTTACAAGAAAGCTGGAGAGGGACTTTTTACTAGGGCATGTAGTGATAGGACAAGGGGGAATGATTTCAAACTGGAAGAGGGTAGGTTTAGATTAGATATTAGGGTTGGAACTAGATGATCTTCAATGGTCATATTGTCTTTAAGCACCTGCATTCTATTAATCAACCTTATACAATTGCATCTATTCTTCAACCATTCTATGATTATTCTCAAAATATATATAAAAAATCTAATAAGGCCTAAGTTACTTAAATCACTTAAAAGCTTATTTCTTTTACAATTGCTTATTTCTTTTACAAGGAGCCCAACTACTAACATATCAGAATTGATTGTTCTAAGCCTTAGCAGTGTTTGCAGCCCAGTGTCATTGCAGAATTAGTATCCTACCAAACAGAATTTCCCAAAAACCTCTTCTGGGACTACTTAGGCTGAGAGAGTTGGGTTTGTTCAGCCTGGAGAAGAGAAGGCTCTGGGGAGACCTTATTGCAGCCTTCCAATACCTAAAGAGGGCCTACAGGAGAGCTGGGGAAGGACTTTTTACAAGGGCATTTAGTGACAGGATGAGGGGGAATGGCTTCAAGATGGAAGAAGGTAGATTTAGATTAAATATTAGGAAGAAATTTTTCACTCTGTGGGTGGTCAGGCACTGTCCCTGGAGGTGTTTAAGGCCAGGCTGATTGGGGCTTTGAGCAACCTGGTCTAGTGGAAGGGGTCCCTGCCTATGGCAGGGGGGTTGGAACTAGATGAACTTCAAGGTCCCTTCCAACCTAAACCATTTTATGTCTCTATGATACTCAATATAGGTACCCAAACAGCATCACAACCAAAGCAGTCTAGAACAGTGTGGCTGCTGTTTTTAAAATTCTTTCAGCATATCTAATAGAGGTACACAGCATCTTTTCTGTTTAAAAGTTATGACTGATCAGGGTACATACACTGAGGTTGTTTGCTGTGGGTATTGCATCAGAAGTGTTTTGAACTCAGTTATATCTTCTGGCTATGTCTGAAGACCTTGGAGGGTTTTCATACATGCATGTGGCAGTTGCACTGTAATGTGCCCATATCTGAAATAAGGATGACTGCAGGCTTTTCAGTGTGTTGTTTTTAGCATGTGTTGTTTTTTAGTATTTTTATCAAATGGAGCTAAGGTCTAATACTGGGGAAGGTTACTCAGTGGTTGCTATTTAAGCATCAGGATTTCTCAAAGAGGTCAATGCTGGCTGGTCTTCTGTAGCAGATTGCAATGGAGATGTCAGCAACTGTCCCTCCCCTGTCATGGTAACTGTTGTATGTTATTCTGTTGTATGTTGCCTCCATTGAGTTGTACCTTACCTACTTTCCTTTACTTTGTCTTGAAGGCCAAATAAAAATACTTTCTGCAGGTAGAGGAATTAAGATGCTTATTCCCTTGGCAGAAGTGTTAAAACTGTCTATGAAGTGGGTATTTTGTAAATACTGTTCAAGGCCTCTCATTTGGCTACTTCCGTTTTGAAAGTATTTCTAGCTCTTCACATGGTATCAATCCTTACTGTTCTATTTGAGAGCCCTTTTGGCTGAAAAACTTCCTCAGTGTGGTATTTGTCTTCTATGCAGTACCCATTCCAAACTGGAAGGATCTGCCTGCATTCATAGGAGATCTAGAGGCCATCTGAGCAACTCCTGACAGAGACTGATCCTTCAAGAAGGGTGCTTGTGAATTTTTTTGTAAGGTCCATTTGTGAAGCAAGTCAAAGTTGCTGGAATTCACTAGTTAAGCTATGTTTTTCCTTTCCTCTTAGTTACTTCCTTACTTTTTATGCTGTAGTACTTCTGGTCGTTGTGTGTCTCCTGTGTAGCCTATACTTTAAGTGCCTGTTTTGGTTTCTTGTGAATGACAGGATTGCAGGAGACTAGCTAAGCCTCTTTGTTCTAGTCATTGATCACCAACCACAAAGTTGTAGGCTTTCATTTTTTCTTCTGAGAGTGATATCATATCTACACTAAGGAACTCATGGGTATTATTTGTGCCATCTAACTAA
Organism: Charadrius vociferus; assembly: GCF_000708025.1. Classification (NCBI taxonomy): domain Eukaryota; kingdom Metazoa; phylum Chordata; class Aves; order Charadriiformes; family Charadriidae; genus Charadrius; species Charadrius vociferus. The sequence continues at coordinate 68,461 of NW_009647405.1, read as the reverse complement.
GCTTCTGACTAGTACTATATATTCTTTGTGGAGGTCTCATTGACTGTTGGGAGCTAAGACTTGGAAATTAATTTAGATATCTATGTTGGATGGCAATTGTGTATTCACACTGTTTATGTTTCTGTTGTATTAGAAGATCTGGGAAATTAAAGTCTATTTTGCATATTTCAGAGGTGCAGATCATTTAATGGGGCATAGCCTTTACTCTGTTCTAAGGTTACATAAGATAAAGCTTTGAGGTACATTGTTTGACACAAGCAAGAAGGTATTCTTAGCTTTATTATGGGAAAAAGTGTGAGAGGAAAGGAGCAGCAGAGAGAAACTATTATATACTGTGCTGCTTGGGGGGGAGAGGAGGAGTCTGGAGTAAAGCTGGGCATGAGAAAGGGGGGAGAAAAGGTGGTGTTTTAATGTTTTTGTTTCTCATGACCTGAATCTTTTTTAATTGGCAATAAATTAAATTAATTTTCCCCAATTTGAATCTGTTTTGCGTATGACCGTAATTGGTAAGCAATTTCCCTGTCTTTATCTCAACCCACGAGCTTTCTCATCCTAGTTTTTCCCTGTGTCCTGCTGAGGAGGGCGAGTGAGTGAGTGGCTGGGTGAACATTTGGTCCTTAGCCCAAGGTTAACCCACCACCTTTGGGGGAAGAGTTCTTTATTCCACCTGTCAATAAAGGGCTTCAAATTACTACTTTATTCTGCAGGGGCACAACTGTTATGTGTTCATCTATGCTTTTTAACATAATGTTTGAAACGTATTTAAATCTGAACTACTAGTCTTCTAAACTTTCTTCTCCAAACCCTATCCAAGAAGTTAAAGGACTTTGTTTTGCCTTATGCTGTCAAATAAAAACTATACACCTTTGCATGTCAAACATTGTTTAAATAGGGGTTAAATTTGGTGTACTTTTCTGGTGATGTTCAGTTTTCCAGTAATCTGGCAGTCTTCATCTGTGATAACAATGGTTTTCTTCATGGGTTTGAATGCCACATAAACCAATGTCTGCTTTTAGAGAACAGTTGCATTATTTTTGTTCGATTAAATTTTGTGGATTGTTGCAGGGGAAAAACTTCTCAACTCACATAATTGAAATCAAATTAGGATCAAAGTTTTTTATTGATTTATTAACAATACATGATCATCAGCAATGATTGAACTATACATTCAGAATCCATATCAATAATACAACAGATAAACCACAATACTAAACACCTACATATTCCTAAATATGTTTCTGTTGCTACTCTTAAACAATCACATGCACACACAGAGTTAACACCCCACCCCCCCCCAAGACAGTGTAGGGTAACAAGCATACCTTCCCTTCTGGTAGTGTGGGTTACCCTACTTGCACACGCCTCGTGGAACATGTGGGTGCTCCAGCTTTAGGTGTGCCCATGCTGCTCCCTACAATCTGGTAATGTACATGACAGTGAGAAAGCCCCCCAAGAGGTCACCTTTGCACCCCTGAGGGGTGGACCCTCACTTGGTGCACCCTGTACTGCAAGCCCAGTAGCTGGATGCAGACTATTCATGAGGGAGGAAGCTGTTTTGCTTGGCCTGGGTGGAAGTTGTGATGCCAGCAGGGCCACTTCTGGCAGCATCAAACCCAGTTTCACTGTTTCTCTGTTGCCGTTTCTTTTTCCACATTTGCAAAATTTTACTGCTTCTTTTCTACTTCTTTTTAAAGATGAAATCACCCCCCACCCCCTGCTTCCTGCCAAGTCTCTTTTGTAATTCCCTGGTTACTGTTTAATCCAGCTGATGGTCATCTTCCTCTTCATTGTTATCAGTTTGGGGCAAATGCCCTCTCAGACAGTTGTGGGTGTCCCATTCACACCCACTGTTACACTCGCATCCCTATCTTATCAGTGGTTGTTATCCAGGCCTTGTTGCCAGGAAGAGGCCTTACAGACTGATCCACAATGGTATTATTCTTTGGGTTATTCTTTGTGTTTATACGATTACATTATTTGACATATATATTATATTATTTTGACACTGGGCAAGTAGAGATATAGGTTTTTAGAATTTGATGCTCCGAAGGGTAAACTAGTGGTTCACCTCTTGTAAACTCTGTTCTCAATATTTTGTTCTATTATATGTTTCTGGTTTTAAAAGACGGGTTTTTTTTCTGTTGTGTTTCTGAAATTCATCACTGCTTGGTGAGGTGTGTGTGGATGTGCATAAACAAAATTGTATGTTTGTATTTGACAATATTGCCAATGATTTTTTTTTTTAAAGAGGATAAGAAAAGGAATTTGGAGAAATTATTATTAAGTATGATTAAGTAGATGAAAGATCAGAAAGAAGTGTTGATTTAGGCTCAGGCTATTCAAAAATTACCTATTGTATATTGCATTTTCATTTTATCATCACAATTGCTCTATTGTTTTTTTGTTATATAAATATCCTGAAGCCATGCTGACTACTCTTGATGATTTTTATGTCTTTAATGTGCCTGGTAATGGTTTCCAGGATTAGCAGCTCCGTCACCTTCCCAGGGATGGAGGCCCGCCTGCCCTGCCTGTAGTTTCCTGGGGCCACCTTCCTGCCCTTCTTGAAGATAGGAGTGACATTTGCTTTCCTCTAGTCCTCAGGCACGTCTCCCAGTCACCATGATCGATCAAAGATTTTTGAGAGTGGCCTTGCAATGATATCTGCCAGCTCCCTCAGGCCCCATGTCATCATTTATATGATCCTTGACATTGCCTTTCCATGCTTCTGAATAAGCAATGCTTGCATCTTGTATCTTAACCTCTATCTACAGACCAGAAACTCTTCTGTGTACAGCCCTTAATGTCTGTTACTGTAATAACTGAGTGCTTCAAAATATTTGGAAAACTAGCAGCATAAAGACCTACTAGTGCTCAAAGAATTATGCTCTTTTCCATCTCATATTATAGAGGAGTTAGATTTGGAGTACGTCTCTCTGGAACATGTAGAAACTTTGAGTGATCAGTGTTGTGTTGTTTTGTTTTGATTTTTTTTATTTTTATTTTGTTTTGTTTTTAACCAGTTCTCTTATGTACATTTGTTGCGTTAAAGGGGCAAAGTAGTTTTGGCAGAAGATAAACCCCCTTGTGTTCTAACACTCCTCACTGAGGTGGGAGGCTAGGTGTGGCTAGGTTTAAATTCTGAATGATGCCCAATTCACCACTATCAGTCCAGGCGCGTTTAATATATATTAAACTGTTACAGTTCTGAACACACTAATAGCAGACTGCACCTTCAGCCCAGTCGTGCTCATGAACTAACACGGCCTCGCTTCGGTCGCGTTCATTGAGAAACCCAAACAACTCGCTGCCTACACAGTACAGTTTATTTAAACAACAGATACACAAGTTCTTTTGGATTGCTGGTGATAGTGACTGTCTGCAAAGCACGTGCGAATACTAAAGATGCTAGCAATATAGCTCAGTTAACAAAAGCACTAAGTTATAAAACTACTCTATATAGAGATTTCTAAGTTTCCCGGGGAAGCACTTGGTATA
>NW_009647405.1:23242-64473 GCF_000708025.1 Charadrius vociferus | reverse complement strand
GTTGCTTTGCAAGCAATATTGTACAGGGAATCGCAGATGTAGCGGATTCTTCGCATACCACCCGCGGCTGTGTCTTACCCGAGAAGCCTTTTGATTTTATACCTTTCCTTAATGTGTGACCAATGCTGTACTATCGATCATTTTTAGTGATCATTCCACAACATTACACTGAGAAAGTGGGATTTTCAGAATGCTTAACACAAGTCTCATTGACTTACAACTTTTTTCAGTGTGTTAAAAAATGCTTTCAGAAATATTTTGTTAGAAATGTAATAAGTAATTTAGCAAAAGAATTTTGCTTCAGCTACAATAGATGTGTGCTCGCTATGGCTTCAGCTAAAGATAGGTGCTTGCTATGCATTTGGGAAAGGGATAGTGTTAGATAGGATATCGGACAAAAGCAACAGTTGGAAGTACCAAACCGTTGCAAAACAAAGGGTGGTGTGGTTAGATAAGATAACCACAGAAGTGTAAGGAATGGAGAAGCCACAAGAAGGACATGGTGCTAAAAACTTCAAACCTCCCTCCGAAGACCACCTGGAAGATCCCTGAGGAAGCATATCGCCTGCACCGCTAAAAGGGAGGGGGCATGTTCGGGAGTAGGTTGCATTCCAAGAACTCATTGATTATGCAAACTATGTTCCAAGAAAAAAACATAAATAAGTATGAGGAATACGAAATAAAAACAAGTGTTTGTAAAGGAAAAACGAGCCACAGGAGGAGAAATCCCCTGTGTAACTCCCAGCACTGTAATAAATATTCTTTGCTCCACCGAATTTGCCCTCGACTAAAATTCAATACAGTGAACGTGTTTCTCGTAGAAATATGCTATAGTTGAGTGTAGTTGAGTTTGCAATGTTTTTGGTTGCAAAAATGTTATAAAGCAATGTCTCCAGTTTTACTATTTCCATTCAATGTAAACCTTTCTACCTCTCTACTCAAACAGTAAATGTGTACTTTTTTATTCTAACTAACAACAGCAAATAAAATAAGCACCAAAAGGTTTTCAAAAATAAAAGAAGAAAATAACTTCTTTTTTTTCCCCTTTCTCTTCAGATTCAGACATTTAACATTGAAACACCATGCCAGACTGTGGAAGACTTAACGAATGGGGTTGTGATGGCTCAGGTGCTCCAAAAGATGTAAGAACAAATTTATTTCATGATTTTTGGTGCACAAGTTTATCATTTGTACATTTGTCTGAATTTGAATATATTTTCTTATTTCAAATTTGGCCAGTATTCAGTAAGTATTCAGCTAAACTACGTTGAGCCAGTGCTTTTAATTTGGAATATGGGTACTACTTTTTTCTCCAACTTTCAGACAGTTATTTTAACAGCAGTTAATATAAGCCTAAAAATATAGTATTTGGACAAGGTGTTTTTCTAGTGCTAATCTTATTGAAAAGTAAATTGGGTTAAAACTGAGCTTATATGTTCACAAAACTTAAATTTCATCTTAAACATTTGAAGCCAATGCAAGGTAAGTTATTAGCTTGGGGCAGTGTTTGAAGTTATAGTACACTGTATCACGTGTTAGAATTGCAGTAGATAGAAAAGATGAAGCTGCTAAAATTTTCAGTGTTACTGCTCACACTTTTGCTGTTATTTTTATGAGTGTTAGAGGGGAGTGTAAATACTGAACAGGCATCAAAAATAACTCTGAAAAAGGAGTTAGTCTTTCCAGGTCATGTCTGAGTTGTATTAGCAGGGCAGCATGGGGAATCTGGATCAAACAATAAAACTTCTGTGAGAAGGGAGCAAGGAAAAAAGCAAGATCACAGCCCTGGACTTCGGGAGAGCAGATTTTGACCTCTTCAGGGATCTGCTTGGAAGAATCAGCAAGTTTGCTGATGACACAAAACTGGGAGGGGTGGCTGACATGCCGGAAGGCTGTGCCGCCATACAGCGAGACCTGGACAGGCTGGAGAGTTGGGCGGAGAGGACCCTTATTAAATTCAACAAGGGCAAGTGTAGGGTCCTGCATCTGGGGAGGAATAACCCCATGCACCAGTACAGGTTGGGGGCTGACCTCCTGGAGAGCAGCTCTGTGGAAAGGGACCTGGGAGTCCTGGGGGACAGCAGGATGACCATGAGCCAGCAATGTCCCTGGTGGCCAAGAAGGCCAATGGCATCCTGGGGTGCATCAAGAAGAGTGTGGCCAGCAGGTCGAGGGAGGTCATCCTCCCCCTCTACTCTACCCTGGTGAGTCCGCATCTGGAGTATTGTATCCAGTTCTGGGCTCCCCAGTTCAAGAAGGACAGGGAACTGCTGGAAAGGGTCCAGCAAAGGGCTACTAAGGTGATTAGATGATCGGAGCATCTTTCTTACGAGGAAAGGCTTAGGGACCTGGGTCTCTTTAGTCTAGAGAAAATAAGACTGAGGGGGGATCTTATTAATACTTACAAATACTTAAAGGGAGGGTGCCAGGGGGATGGGAACAGTCTTTTTTCAGTGGTGCCCAGTGATAGGACAAGAGGTAATGGGCACAAACTTGAGCATAGGAAGTTCCATCTAAACGTGAGGAGGGACTTCTTTACTTTGAGGGTGGCAGAGCACTGGCACAGGCTGCCCAGAGAGGTGGTGGAGTCTCCCACTCTGGAGACATTCAAAACCCACCTGGACAGCGTCCTGTGCAACCTGCTGTAGGTGACCCTGCTCTGGCAGGGGGGTTGGACTAGATGATCTCCAGAGGTCCCTTCCAACCCTGACCATTCTGTGATTCTGTGGGGTTAGGAAAGCCAAAGCCCATCTGCAGTTGAATCTGACAAGGCATGTGAAGGGTAACATAAAAGGATTCTACAAGTACATGAACAGCAAAAGGGAGTCTAGGGAAAACATGGGCCCACTGCTGAATGGGGAAGGGGACTTGAGAATAAATGGCATGGAAAAGGCCAAGGTACTCAATGCCACCTTCACCTTAGTCTTTCTTGGCAAGACCAGCCTTCAGGAATCATGGCTACTGAAACCAGAGGGAAAGTCTGGAGCAAAGATGACTTGTCCTCGGTGGACGAGGATTAGGTTAGAGAACATTTAAACAAGTTGAACGCACGCAAGTCCACGAGACTTGATGGGATGCACCCATGAGTGCTAATGGAGCTGGCCGATGTCATTGCAAGGCCACTCTCAATTGGTCTTTGAAAGGTCGTGGTGATTGGGGAAAAGTTCCTGAGGACTGGAGGAAAGCAAATGTCACCCCTGCTTTCAAGAAGAGGGACCCAGGGAACTACAGGCCAATCAGCTTCACCTTGATCCCTGGGAAGGTGCTGGAGCAGCTAATCCTGGAAACCATTTCCAGACACAGACAAGAAGGAGTGAAGATCATAGAATTGTTATGGCTGGAAAAGACCTTTAAGGTCATCACTTCCAACTGTTGTCTAACTCTACCAGGTCCAGTTCTAAACCATGTTCCTGAGATGAGGGATCCAGACTCTTCTCGGTGATGCCCACTGACAGGAGAGGAGGCAATGGGCACAAATTGAAATACAGAAATTGGAATACAGGAAATTCCATTTAAAGATTAGAAAATACCTTTTTACTGTGAAGGTTATTTGAACATTGGAATTGGTTGCCTAGCGAGCTTCCCTTGCTGTAGCTGCCCCTGCTTTGAGCATGATTTTGAGGGCCCTCTTCCAATCTTAACTATTCTATGATACTATAAGCTTTGTTTTGATAATGTAATTTTAGTGGTATGCAAGGACATTACATTCTTTGATTAAAGGAAAGGGAAAATCGCTATTATGCTGGATAATAATAAATTTTTATTATAAACAGCATGCCAGTATATAGTCTAGGATGTTTCTGTATACTATCTGAATTTGAGAATGAAATGTTATGAAATGCTTATGTTTAAGTGTATTAGCTGTCTAATCTTGACACCGTGCACAGTGTTTTGGCTTCTGGGGGACTATAGATAAGCATAATAGTTAATATATTTTAGTTAATATAGTAGCTATTAAGTAGTTAATATATATCTAGAACTACCTGTTTTCAGAGAGAGTTTTTTTTAACCTTTCATTAGAAGAAGTTTCAGGTAAGAGAGAAACATATCTGTTGTGGGAAGCCCAAATAAGTCCAATAGCTTAGTAGTGGAAAAAAGTTGGATTTTTAATGGAAGTTCTGAAGAAACAGTTATTTTACTGAAAGAACAGATACAGTCATCTGGAGATTTCTTGCATAACTTCTCCTGTGAAGAAAGTGAAGCATAAATTACTTATAAAAATAATAAATGCTGTCCTCTTTATACTTTGCTTTAAGGGAATCTTTGCAATTGCAAACAATGTCAGCAGTCCTGGCTGCTTTAGAATAAATGAAAAATCCTTAAGTATTTTGTGTTGACATAAAAGATGACAAAAGATAGAAATGGTAGTTATAAACCAACATTTAAAATAGCATATTCTTAAGTTTTCTGAAAAGTGACTATCAGTGTTACAAGTCTAAAAAGAAATTGGATGCTGTTTCTTTCTTCAAGATTGTAAAATTCTTCCTCTCTTACCTAAGTAGAAGTTTATCACATAGATGGTAAGCAAGCTTAGTAAATTCTGTAAAAAGTCAAGATTTTTATGAAAATTGTCTGTAAATTTTTTGTTGGAGCACTTGATAGAGCAAAACATGATTGTGGCATATTGAGTTTGGATGTTCATCAGTCATCAACTTGCTCAGTTTTACTCATAGAGTGCAATTCCCATTTACATCATGACATGTCAGCAATTGTTAAGTGTCATTGTTCTTCTGTTAGCTTTTTTAAACTGACTAATTCAAGGACTGGTCAGAATTGGGATCTAAAAAAAAAATACTATGCCTTGATTGTATACCAAAATAAAGCCTGAATAACAGACCCCAATCTTTAACTTTTAACCTATTACCGGTGATTCGTGATGCTGCCCCCCCAAGTAAGCAAGGAAATCTACTCTGAGATACTGTTTTCAACTGTGAATTCAAGTGATTTCTTAAAAAGAAAAGTATGTACCATGTGAATATTGTGTTTCTGTAGCAGCACTTGAATTTTATTTTTACCTTAGCAGTTGTCACATTGATACTGAATATTAGCTTGACTTTGTCAGTGTATCCAGAGAAGTTTAAATAAAGATCAGCTAAGCAATTGCAAGGCTTCTGCTGTTTCATGCAATAATTTGAGCCTAACAAAATTACTCTTTGGCTATCTTAACGCATGTCAACTCTAATTCAGATTTACCACTTTGCATGCTTGTGTAATGAAGATATTGATTCTCATATATGGATTTAGCAATAGCCTGGACTGTATTTCTATTGAGAAAAGCTTTGGAGCAAAGGAATTGCAGCAACGAGTTGATCTTAGAATTCTAAAACAATGATAAGGTATGCATGATTTCTAAGGAAAGATATGATTGCTTCTTTTTTTGTAGTAGGAGTGAACACCTCCAGTGGATCCTTGATGTAGCTATCAAGGGTAGCAAACACAATAGATGGCTGTGTCTCTGAATGTGAAAGGTGGACACATAGATGTCACTATGTTTGGTCTAAATAGTTGGTTTAAAAAACTGATACAGAGCCAATAGACAGCCAGAGAATACAAAGAGAAAGCATTCATTGCTGTTAACAATTTGAAAAACAAATTTGAAACTAGTCAAGTTCTCCTTTTTGCTACTTGAATTCAAACAGGTACTACAGAAAGGATACTTATTTAAAAAAGGTGGGAGTGTTCAGACAAATGAAAGGGAAAAGAATAATTCTCTGTTATACTTTTTTACTAACTTTTCTCCTTCCATCTCTGGAGACTGTTTAGTATCTAGATATCTTTGGGCACTTTCTTTCTTTAACAACTCCACTGGACTTGGTAGATATACAAGATGGCATATATTTTCATTTGTGTTATCTACTTATCTTGCCCCACTCAATTAATAACTTAGTGTCATACAGTGTAGCATAGCTTGTGTGTGTTAATACGTGCAGAATATAAAAGAGGGACTTATATCTCCAGTGGAGGGATATATTTGGGGGGGTTTGGGGGGATTGGTTGGGTAACTTCCTTTTTTTATGCATGATACTCAGTCCCTCCCAATCCCTTCGACAAGGCAAACAGGCAGCACAGGAAGTTGGGGTCAGTGCATACTGGTTTGGTTTTGCTGCTCATTTCTTCTTACTTATTTCCTTTGCTCTGGAGTGAGTATTCTACAGGCCACAGTCCCTTTTGAGATGTCCCTGCTCTGGTATGACTTATCCATGGGTTGCAGTCCTCTCAGAGGTGCCTCCTTCAGCATGGAGCACCTCCTTCCAAGAGTGCATCTCCAGCCATATCCTCAACAATGTTCGCTTCCATGTGTCTCTAATTTCTCCAAATGCGTCTCTTCACGTTTCTCCTCATGTGTCCCCTTATGTGTGTCTTCCTGTGTCTCCTCTTACCTCTCCTTTTTGTGCCTCCTCACATCTACATCTTTCCTGTTGTGTCTCCTTTAGTGCATCCTCACATGCCATCTCCTGCTCCTAATAGCTGCTGCTCTTTCTTAAATATGTTTGAGCAGAGGTGCTATTTGCTCCTCTGAATGGTTGAATTTTTGGCCCAAGGTGGGTCGTTCACATCCGTTTCTGAGCTTGCTGGAACTAGCTGTGATTGGCACAGGGCAGTTCATGGCTTCTTCCCACACAGAGCACCCCTGCAGTCCTCTTCTATCCAAACCCTACCAATTATGTCCAATACACCATTTTTTTTAATGCTTCTATGCTAAGTTTTTTATCGTTGATTTGGTCCCTTGGTTTGATTATAAAGAACAAGCATTGTTGTTGATGTTAATTCTCGTGATCTGAACTTTAGAACTTTTGAGAAGAGAACAGAAATTTTGACAATTGCATTAGGAATGATACTGAGGTGACTTCCCAACAGTGGAAGAAAGTATGATTGTTTTAGACTTGCTTGGTGATTACCCTCTTACAGATCTCTTTCAGAGGTTTGCTGGCATCATACTTTCTCTAGATGTTTCTGGCTATTATTTAATCTGGCGTTGAGGTGCTGTAAAGACAATTGTTGTTGGCACTTTTCTGACTATTGTTATGTGTGAATTACTTTGAATGGATTGTTTATCAGCTGTTAGTCCTCCTTTCCTTCTTGAAGACCAGATGGGACACTTGGATTTAATTTAATTGCATTTCAAAGAGCCTTCCAAAAATGCATGTCCAGAGAGCTAAATAAAAGTGTAGGCAATCCATGGCTTCTGTCAAGCAGAAAGTGAAGGTAGACTGATGATCTCTGTATCAGTCATTACTGCTGTAGCTAAGAAAAGCCTTTTAATCACTGTTGAAACATAGGACTCCAAGGGTGAACTGAATTGGTGCTGAACCCTAAATTTTGCATTTTTTCCTCAACTGATGTCTGCCTTGTTGAATATTGCATACGCAGTGTTAGCCATCCAGTTCCTCCCAAGTAAATGCCTCCTTGTGGGCATTTCTGTGCTGTTTTCCATCTTGCTTTTCAGACTATTTTTTTTTTACAATGAAAATGTAACGCCAAGAATTGACATAGTCATAGCATTGCAGCCTTGAAGCAGCTGAAAATGTTTGTGACCTGCCATGGCCTTGAAGGATGATAAGATGCTGCAAAGAAAGTCCTCTTGGTCGTCTTTGCCAGTGAAGCGCAGATAATTATGTCCACTTGGTGTCTCTCTGGAGAATACAACAGTAAATTTAATAGTGTTTGGCAGCAACATGTGATAGTTTAAATCCAGAAATTAGGATTACTTTTTGTAAAACTGAAGTCTGGAGATTGACTACTAAATTGACTCTCAAGAGCCTTACCCTTTCAAAAAATGCTATTCTTTTTTGGACTGTAGTGATTATTTTTCATCTGAAATACGAGTCTTTCCTTATATGGGCATATTGCTTTATCATAAAATTATATAATGGTTTAGGTTGGAGGGGACCTTAAAGATCATCTAGTTCCAAGCCCCCTCCCATGGGCAGGGACACCTCCCACTAGACCAGGTTGCTCAAAGCCCCATCCAACCTGGCCTTGAACACCTCCAGGGATGGGGCCTCCACAACTTCCCTCGGCAATTTGTTCCAGTGCCTCACCACCCTCATAGTGAAAATTTTCTTCCTAATATCTAATCTAAATCTCCCCTCTTCCAATTTGAAGCCATTCCCCCTCATCCTATCGCTACATGCCCTTGTAAAAAGTCCCTCTCCAGCTTTCTTGTAGGTGCCACTTAAATACCATTTATTTTTAATGCCTTATCTCTCTTTAGTTCTGATCGTAACACTGTCATAAATCTGTGTTGTAGAATGGAAAATATGACTTCAATGAGAATTAGGACATGTTACCCTTTTATCTAATCTTGTCTCTGGATTGGGGGGCAAGAGGGAGGGTGTGTTAGTTGTCACGAATAAGTAGCTCATGGAAGATGTGCAAGAGAGGAAGGAGGTTTATAGAAATAGCAGCATGTTATACAAGCAATAGGTGTTCTCTTTTTCTGTGTCTGTCTTGATTGCTTCATCAGAGTGCAGAAGACAGAAAATCCTTTAAAGAAAGGTAATGACAGATCTTTTTGTGAAGAATTGCCATGAAGAAATATTTGGAAAAACTGATGTTTGAAAGAAAGTATAACAGATAAGTATGTTCTCGGTAGCAAATACTTAATTCCATTGATGCTTTTAACATTTTTGAGTGTATGAAGGCAGAATATTTTGTTCACTCTCAAGCTTTCCTGTTTGAGTGTTGCAGCCAGCATCTAGCAATGGTAATTCTTGATGCGAGGAAAAAAACCCGTTAATTTTACTAATGTTTTCAGATGTTGCAAACATGTTAGGTTCCCCAGAGAGTTTAAGCCCCATCATTAGCTGATAATTGGTAACATTAAGAAAGGAACACTTTCAACTTGGAGACATAGAAGAAATTTGCAAGAAGCTTTCCAAGTGTTGCAGTTTCCTCAAAAGAATTAACTACCCATAGCATGCAGATAAAGCTGGGATATGAGCAGGGTGTAAATACTTAGATAAATGAATAATAGCAGGATTCTGAACTTTTGTATACTGACCATATCTATATAGGCAGTCATTTAAATCTGCCTAAAATAGATGTTGAGTCACCAAGGTATCAGTACTTGAAATTTGTGTTCTTAACAAATGTTCTAACTTTTTATGTATTTTCAGAGATCCAACTTACTTTGATGAAAACTGGTTAAACAGAATCAAAACAGAAGTAGGAGATAATTGGAGGCTAAAGGTATTTGGTTTGTTTTGCTTTCCTGCAAATCTGTTTATCAGTTCTTAGTACAATATTGTTTGTGCTTTCCTGCAAATCTGTTTATCAGTTCTTAGTACAATATTGTTTGTGCTTAAATAGTAATGTATTTTTAAATTACCACTTTGCTTTATATACTGAATGTAAGATGATTTTAGTTGTATATTATATTATTATCCCGTACTTTAATGAAGAAAAAACAAACAAAAGTTGAGTTTGTAAATAAGTTTCAATAACTTAAGATGAAAAATAAATCTTGAAATAAATTGTATGTTTAAATCAACATTTGAGCAACTGAGAAGTGTGAATAAAGGGATTTACTCTTTTTATTGCAAAGTGTGAAAATAATTACTCTTTCAAAAAAGTTTGTGCTCTGAGAAATAGCAAAGTAATTAGTGATTTATTTGCATTAAAAAGCAAAATTGTTTCTTTTTACTTTGACAGCTCTGCAAAATTATTGAGCTCTAGAGGAGAAAGTGGTGCTCTTCTGTTTTGTGTGTAATCAGCATGTATGTTAACACCACTGTATTTGCTAGATCATTTCTACCACCTGGTATGCTAGTAAATTTTCTTGATTCTTTTTTATGCAAACCTTTAAGGCAGTAGAAGTTTTGCTGGTGTAATTCAGGAACATTTGGGCTTAAAACCTGAAAGAACACAACTAGTTAGCCATTTATATGTCAGTGTAGCCTTAGGTAAAAAGTAAATTCAAATGTACACTGACCACTCTGGATGGGAAAATCAGGATATATGTGACTTCCTAAAATGCCATTTCCAACCTAGTTTCCTGGGGAAACAATACTGGCATGGTTTGTTTGTCAGTTCATGTGTCTCATAAATTCATCTTGTTCTGGCATGCAAAAGCCAAAGCTGTGCCAGTCAGTGATGGTGGTAGCACCTCTGTGACAACATATTTAAGAAAGGGTAAAAAACGCTGCGCAGCTGCAGCTGAGGGAGAGGAATGAGAATATGTGAGAGAAACAACCCTGCAGATACCAAGGTCGGTGAAGAGGAAGGGGGAGGAGGTGCTACAGGTGCCAGAGCAGAGGTTTCCCCTGCAGCCTATGGAGGTTAATGCCACAGCAGATATCCACCCTGCAGCCCATGGAGGACCCCACACCATAGCAGCTAGATGTGCCCTGAAGGAAAACACAGCCTGTGGAGAGCCCATGTAGGAGCAGGCTCCTGACAGGGCCTGTGTCCCGTGGAGAGGAGACCACACAGAAACAGGTTTTATGGCAGGACCTGTGACCCCACAGGGGACCCACGCTGAAGCAGTCCATTTCTGAAGGACTGCACCCTGTGGAACAGCCCTGTGCTAGAGCAGTTAATGAACTGCAGTCTGTGGGAAGGACCTATGTCGGAGAAGTTCATGAAGGACTGTATCCCATGGATGGGACCCCACGCTGGAGCAGGGGAAGGATGTGAGGAGGAAGGAATGGCAGAGATGAATATTTATGACCTGATTGCAACCCCCTATTGCCCATCCCTCTGCACTGCTCAGGCGGAGGAGGAGGTAGAGAAGTTGGGAGTAAAGTTGAGCTTAGGAAGAAGGGAGAGGTGGGGGGAAGGTGTGTTTAGATTTGTTCTTATTTCTTTCTCATTGTCCTACTCCGTTACAATTAATTGGCAAGAAATTAAATTCATTTCTCCAAGTCAAGTCTGTTTTGCCCGTGATGGTAATTGGTGAGTGATCTCCCTGTCCTTATCTTGATCCATGAGCTTTTCCATTGTATTTTCTACCCCTCTGCTGTTGAAGAGGGAGGGATAGAGCAGCTCAGTGGGTACCTGGTGGCCAGCTAGATTCAAATAAATCTGTACAGTCACAGGTCATTATAATCTTGGTTTCAGAGCAGACTTTGGCTTCAGAGATTTGAGTAAGGGATAAGATAAGATAGAAATAGGGAAATGTTAGAACTCTAGGGACTGGCAGAGTAGAAAGCATCCAGCCAGTTGGTATATTGTATATTAAAACCAACCCATTCTATTTAAATATTGTGTTCTAACACAGATACAGTTTGCTTCCTGGAAGACAGAATTTCAGGGGCAAAACTTATGTAATCACTAAGCTTAGCAGTTCATTTTTTCCCCATTTGGGAATGAAAACCCTACTTTCATTACTGGCTTGAATATAATTTTATGTTGTGGCTAACAAAAAGAAATCTGTAAACATGGAGAGAACTCTTTCCTGGTTAAGAACTACATACTTCCTATAATTACTTTTTAACTGTATACAAACCAATATTTCCTACTGACACATTTTGAAAACAAAACAAAACAGCCTTTACTAAAACTAGGAAATAGTACCAAAAACTAACTTAATTATCTTGCTAAAATTTCACAAGAATGAAATTCCTTAAACGGAAATAGTTCAGTGGTCAAGGGATGCTGATATGTTAGAACAAGAATTTTAAACAATGACTTGTGATTGACATTTGTGCCTATCTCTGCTTAATTTTATCATGCTATGTTAGAGAGCAGCAGAAATGGGTGCTCTGCAAGGGCAGGTGAGCTTGGAACCAAGGGCGACAGCAAGGCAGAAGTGGCCTCACCAACAGGGCACAGTCCCACAGCAAGGAGAGTAGGGCAGGTCTGGTGACAGCAGCCAGGTTCAGCCTGGCTGAACTGTCCAGTGATGGCCAGGTAAGTCCATAGTGACAAGGCAGGTCTGAGGTCAAGCCAGGAAGTCAAATCAGAGGCTCAAGTCTGGATCAGTGAAAGCCATGGCTGGCCACAGCATATCTACAACATATCTCAGGCCCAAAGACGAGGCATCTGCTGCACCTGAACAAAGTAGGGAGGCCTCTGATGAGTCTTCTCCCAGCTCTTTCTCACCCGGCTCTTTCCCATCATCCTGATCCCAGGTTGCATAGTTGCACCATATCAGAGCTGGCCTTGAACACAGACAGCCAATCCCCTAGGAAGAGAAGGGAAGGGAGGAGAGGTTGCAGAGATTGTTTGTGTGCTGCTCCAGTGTGGGTCCTTCATGGGCTGCAGTAAATATCTGCTCTGGCACCATGGAGCACCTCCTCCTCCATTTCTGACATTCAGGATCCCTCTGTTGCTTTTAACTCTCTTTGTTCCCTCCTTCTCTCTCTACCTGGAGTTTTCTGCCCTTTCTTAAATATGTTTTCACAAAGGTGCCACCATCTTCATTGATTGACTCAGCTTTGGCTTGCCAGTGGGTCTGTTGCGGAGCCAGCTGTGCCCAGCACAGGGCAACTCCTGATGTCCTTTCACAGAGGCCACCCCTGCAGCTTCCCCTGCTACCAAAACCTTGCCACATACACCCAATACAGACATACTATCGGGGCCCCTCTCAGTGCTGTCCCAGGAGAATGTCAGCATCATGCTCCAAGCATGGAATCCATCAAGATAAGTCAATGCTGGAGCACCTTTCGGACTGAGGGAGGGTTGCTGCCTAGGGGTATGGGACACATTATGGGATGCAGGGGAAGACCATTTTAGGGTTGCACAGGACTTATTATGGGATGTTTAGGGGAGAAACCAAAGCCAGGAAAAGGGAGGGGTTTAAGTGATTTGGGGAGGAACAAGTGTGGGGGAAAAAGAGGGGTAAGGGGGGGGTAAAAAGGGCCAGTCACATGTAAATAAGTGCCTGGTCAGTAAACTTGTGTGGCCATGCCCTGTACTTGATCAGTGCGGTCTGTCCTAGCTTCTTATTAAATTCCTTTCTAACTCTCCCTGGGTGAAATGCTCTCTTGTTTGTGCGTGTGTGTGTAAAGGTGTCTGAGTCTCAGCAACTGGAGTCATTCCACAGGTTGCAGGACTTGTGTGCCTTGGTACCAGCAACTGGAGAAAGCTGAGTGAGAAAAATCAAGTGCCAGCCACTGGAGTGGGACATGGGGCTAGAGCACCTGTGTGTCTGTACTGCCAGCAAGTGGACCGAATGCTGCCGGGGTGTGAGTGAGTGTATGATCATTAGTGAATATCAAGGCAGACTAGCCAGTGACTAGATGAAGTGACCTGGGAGTCAGGGGGCTGTGTGTGTCTCAGGGTGAGCCCATGGTAGGAGCTGGCTATTGGACGGAGCAGGGGAGTCCCATCCAGCTGCTGGAGAGACCGTAAGGTCTGGGGGTCTCATAAGGATGAAACCCACGTGTGTGTGTGTGTCTCTGTAAGGGTGAGACTATGGGGGGTTGGCTACTAGGGAACCAAGAGAGTTCCAGACAACTCTGTGCACATATGTGTGTGGGTGTGTGAGTGAGATGATTTCTACCAGTAACTTGAGTGGGGCTGCAGCCTCAGGGACTCATATGTCCAGGTGCCAACAACTGGGGAGACTGGGATCCAGGGGCAGCTACTGGGCAGATTGAATATCTGAGCCCTGCTGCTGGAGAGATCCACGTTATACATATGTACATACATTCCCATTAATGGGCCTCCATCCTGCTCAGACAGAGAGGGGAACGGCATGAGGCCATTGGTGATCTTTGTATTTGTGTGAGTGCTGAGTGTGTCTATCTGTGTATATATGTATATATGTGGTGTATATGTGTGCTTTGTGTGTGCGTGCCTACTGGGAATACATCTTCAGCCTCGCTACTGATTGGACCTGGGGGCATGGAGCCGGGGCAGCCTTGCATCTCTTGGGCTATTGAATCTGGCCTGATATTCACCTAACATCAAGAAGATAATTAGTATCTAACATAGTTATTTCTGTTTCTGTGTCTTTAACTTCTGAGGCACTCTATGTCCCAACATAAGTATAATCTGGAAATGTGTTCAGAGCTACTTCTTTTAAAAGTATATCTTGGTTTCCAATCAAACTCAAGTGCCCATACCTGCCCATGCCAAGCAAAGATACAGGCATGTTCTTAGGACTTCTTTTCATGGAAGACAGTTGTGTGTGTGATCAGGGTGGGGTGGGCCCCAAAGCTAATAGGTTGGTGTCTTTATTGGCCCCCTGTATTTTAAGTGGAGAGACAAAGATTCCTGCAGAATACAGTTCAGAGCAGAAACCCTAATGTAGGTCATTGGAATTGTGGAGACAGATGACTTGAGACCAGTCAGGAGCCAGTTGGGAGCTTATGGGTTAGGATTAGAGGGCAGAACAACATGGGTGATGTGATAGGTGTCTGCTGCAGACTGCCTAATCAGGAAGAAGAAATAGATGAAGCCTTCTTCAGACAACTGGAAGAAGCCTCATGTTCAGAAGCCCTGGTCCTCATGGGGGACTTTAACCACCCTGATATCTGCTAGAAAGGCAACTCAGCAGGGCACAAGAAATCTAGGAGATTTCTAGAGTGCATTGATGACAACTTCCTGACACAGGTGATTGAGGAGCCAACAAGGAAAAGTGCTCTGCTGGACTTCATACTTATAAGCGACGTAGAACTGGTTGGGGTTGCAAAAGTTGGAGGTAGCTTTGACTCTAGTGACCATGAGATGTTGGAATGAACTCCTAAGAGGATCCTAAGAAGAGGGAGGAGAGTAAAAAGCAGGACCACAAGCCTGGACTTCAGGACAGCAGACTTTGGCTTCTTCAGGTATTTGCTTGGAAGAATACCATGGAATATGGGTTGCACCCATGAGCGCTGAGGGACCTGGTTGATACCATTGCAAGGATATTCTAAATTGTCTTTGAAAGGTTGTGGTGACTGGGAGAGGTTCCTAAGGACTGGAAGAGAGCAAATATCACCCCTATCTTCAAGAAGGGCATGAAAGAGGACCCAGGGAACTACAGGCTAATCAGCCTCGCATGGGAAGGTGATGGAGCAGCTAATCCTGGAAACCAGTTACAGGCACATGAAGGACAAGAAGGTGATCGGGAGTAGTCAGCGTGGATTTATGAAGGAGAAATCACACCTGGCCAACCTAATAGCCTTCTGCAGTGAGGTGACTAGCTTGGTGGATGAGGGGAGAGCAGTAAGTGTTGTTTTCCTTGACTTTTGTAAAGCCTTTGACATTGTCTCCCTTGACATCCTCATAGAGAAGTACAGGTTAGAAAAATGGACTGAGAATTGGCTGAATGACCAGGCCCAGAAGGTTGTGATCAGTGGCACAAAGTGCAGTTGGAAGCAAGTCACTAGATGTGGCCCTGTCAATAATGGGGCCAATAGTGTTTAACCTCCTCATTAATGCTCTGGATGATGGGACAGAGCGTACCCTCAGCAAGTTTGCAGATGACACAAAACTGGGAGGAGTGGCCGATATGCCAGAGGGTCATGCTGTCATCTAGAGGGACCTGAACAGGCTGGAGAAATGGGCCACCCAGCTGGAAAGCAGCTTGGCAGAAAAGGACCTGGGGGTCCTGGTGGACACCAAGTTGAACATGAGCCAGCAATGTGCCCTTGCAGCAAGGGTGGTCAACAGCATCCTGGGCTGCATTAGGAGGAGTGTTGCCAGCAGGTCGAGGGAGGTGAACCTTCTTTTCTACTCAGAAGTGGTAAGGCTGCATCAGGATTACTGTGTCTAGTTTGGGGCTCCCCAATACAAGAAGGATGTGGAGCTACTGGAGTGAGTTCAGCACAGGGCCACAAAGATGATCAAGGGACTGGAGCACTCTCTCCTATGAGGAGAGACTGAGAGAGCTGTGACTGTTCAGCCTGGAGAAAAGAAGGCTCGGGGGGGTGGGGGGAACAGAACTTATAAATGTATATAAATACCTGATGGGAGGGAGGGAAGAGGGAGCCAGACTCTTCTCGTGATGCCCACTGACAGGACAGGAGGCAATGGGCACAAATTAAAACATAGGGATAGAGAGGGAGAGAAAGGAAATGGAAACTCTCCCCAGTGACCAGTCAGGAAGAGAAGTGGCAGAGGTCCACATGTGAACATCTTTTAGAGTGCAGCAGGGGGGTCACAGTTGCATTGTGGAGGAGTGGGGGTGGGAAAACAACACCCAACCATTTCCCCCCAGCACTATTATATATTGTATCGATGCCCATTCAAGTTTCCCATTGGTGGTCTTTGTTTGACAGTATTGGCATTGATTGGAATATGATTAATTCGGTGCAGATTTTACACATTAATTGGATACTAAGCCTTGTACATATCTGTTGCTGGGTAGTATTTATCAGATATTGAAATGACTGTTATTTCAAGGAACCTTATGAAATTCAACAAGGGCAAGTGTAAGGTCCTGCACCTGGGGAGGAATAACCCCATGCATCAGTACAGGTTAGGGGCTGACCTGCTGGAGAGCAGCTCTGTGGAAAAGGACCTGGGAGTCCTGGTGGACAACAGGATGACCGTGAGCCAGCAATATGCCCTTGTGGCCAAGAAGGCCAATGGCATCCTGGGGTGCATCAAGAAGAGTGTGGCCAGCAGGTCGAGGGAGGTCATCCTCCCCCTCTACTCTGCCCTGGTGAGTCCACATCTGGAGTATTGTGTCCAGTTCTGGGCTCCCCGGTTCAAGAAGGACAGGGAACTGCTGGAAAGGGTCCAGCAAAGGGCTACTAAGATGATTAGGGGATTGGAACATCTTTCTTACGAGGAAAGGCTGAGGCACTTGGGTCTTTTTAGTCTGGAGAAAATAAGACTGAGGGGGTTCTTATTAATGCTTATAAATACTTAAAGGGAAGGCATCAGGGGGATGGGAGCAGTCTTTTTTCAGTGGTGCCCAGTGATAGGACAAGAGGTAATGGGCACAAACTTGAACATAGGAAGTTCCATCTAAACATGAGGAGGGACTTCTTTACTTTGAGGGTGGCAGAGCACTGGAACAGGCTGCCCAGAGAGGTGGTGGAGTCTCCCACTCTGGAGACATTCAAAACCCACCTTGACGCCATCCTGTGCAACCTGCTGTAGGTGACCCTGCTCTGGCAGGGGGGTTGGACTAGATGATCTCCAGAGGTCCCTTCCAACCGTGACCATTCCATTCTGTGATTTGCTTATTATCTATCATGTTTGTTCTAATATGGACATACCAGGTGGATGTGGGGGAGGGAATGACAAACTAAACAGTAGGAAACTCAAACTGCAAAGTGTTGCAGTTAGAAGATAGAGGAGAAACATGGCCCATTGTTTTCTGTGGTGCTTTCTGCAGTAGCCTGAGGCAAATAAAAAACTGGAAGTTTTTTAATGAATCAAGTCTGAAAGTGATATTCCAATCAGTACAGTGTTATTTGCAATTGTATGAATTGATTTTTATACAATTCTCAAATTTGCTGTAGACTTTGGTTATGACAGTGCATGATCACCAAGAGAGGTCGTGGGACCTGGACCATTTGGCAATCATCTATTTTAAAGTTCTTAGACCAAAAGTGGTGTGTTTGATGGCAGGAGAGGGGGGTTAAACCTGGAAATATTTGGTATGTCTTTTTAGATGTTTAGGTGAATATTTCATTATAACTTTAGGTTCAATGGTTATGAAGACAATGATGAACGTTGCCCAGAGATGTTTTATATATGCTTGTAGTTGGTCAGGTTTTGACTCCTACTTCTGTAAGGGGTGTGTTTAGTAGGAATGACATGGTCAGATCATTACCATTTTTAAGTTCAGGGCTCTCCTTTATCTTTTGGGATGAATAGCCTGTTGGATTCTTGAACTTTTCTTTGGAGAGAAACTGAGTTTAGCTTTCAGCAGCTGTCATTTTGGTTATGCTGGAGTTCATAATTTGTCCTTGAATATCAGTATAGTGCTTCCTAATTTATCTTCTGCTATGTGGTCTCATATCTTTTTGGAAGATACATAACTTAAAGAGGCTATCCAATGTCAAAAGTTTATTATATGTATTAATATCTCTTGTTTTAAAGACAGTAAAAATTTGGGCATTCTGTTTCATTTCCCCTCCTTCCTCCATCTGTTATAGTTTTGCATTTCATGTCACAACTTGTATGATGTTGTCAGTAGTATGCATCTTGTGAAGTGTAATCACCTGTGGTGTAAAACTTTGTCATAGGGCAGTATGCTATTTAGGTCTGAGATAAGATGAATTTAACTGGGACATGATTACCCAGGAAAATTCAACTTTCTAACCATTCTCTTCATCCCTCTTCAGGAAGTCTTTACAGAAGTTATTTATTTAAACTTCCTGTCAAATGAGATAACACATTGCTTCCATTGGTTAATTCTTTGCTAAATACTTTATGACACTAATAGGCTAAGAATCTGTAGAAGTTATTTTCAACCAGAAGATTTGTTTATTCTAAATATAACCTATGGGATCCATATAGTATCTTCATAATTTTTAATACATGCTCTATTTGATACTTGTTCTAAATGAATTTTCAGCGGAAAGTGAGCTGAAACCCTTCAGTACTAGAGAAATCTGGCATAAATACAAGCCTCCTGCTTATATGGAATTTAACTTTGGTGTTGGTTGTGCAAGTGTTACAGTAGTTATCTTTGCATGGGATCGAAGATGCTGCCAAGAAATGTGGAATTTTGTCTTGATTATTGTAAGGAAGGCATTTAATTGTAAAGAATTCATAGATTGGCAATGAAAAAAATGTAGGAACCAGGAAAAATAATTAATGAGAACATGAAAAAATAAATTTCTGTAGCTTAGAGAGGAAGGAGTATGATTTATTGAGCAGTGAAATATGAGCTTATTAGGGGTTTTGGCTTGGAGGTGTATGTTTCTAGAGAGTAAGAAGATTCACCAGGATATTTCAAGAAGAGCAGAGAGGAAAAGAAAATTTTATTTTTTAAATATAAAACCATCTGAAGATAAACAAGTACTCTAGAGAAGACTTCCTTTAGAAAATCATAGTGTCTGATCTAAAACCCATCCAAGACAACATGGTGTGTAATTTTCAGAGGGGATGGTGGTCTTTTCATAGACTTAATTGGGTTCCATTGTTTCATGGGGACTTGTGATAACATCTAGAAATTTGATCACAAGGGACTGCTGCATAACTTACTTTATGCTAATTTAAACTGTTCAGACAGAAATTCGCATGGGAACTTAAACAGATGTATATTGCATGATTCTTGATGGTGGGGTGTGGGAGGGTTTTTTTGTGTGATTGTCTACTCTTCTGCCATATAGTATTTGTGTAACTTATCATCTATTTAGGTGCTCCCTGCATTTTTAACGTATTTCCTTCCTCTTCCTGTCGTAGGTAAGCAACTTGAAGAAAATTTTAAAAGGGATACTGGATTATAACCATGAGGTAAGTGCAGTCTTAAGTAATCTACGTTCACTTTTCTTTTGTTATTCACTTCAATGTACAATATAGTCTGCTGATTTATTAGGTCTGGACTTTTTCAGTGTTGGGAACTCGGGGAGTCTTGTAGCCTGTTCTCATGTGTTAGCCCTCTCAAAATTGATTGCCCACAGTACCATACAATCATGTATGTTGGAAGGTACCTTCAGAGGTCATGTAATCCAACCTTCTGCTCAAAGCGGAGCCAACAAGAGCTGGTTGCTCAGGGCCTTGTCCAGTTGAGGTTTGAATACCTCCAAAGATGGAGATCCCACAGCCTCTCTGGGCTGGAGTTCCAGCATTTAACCACCCTCATGGGGAAAAAAGTTTTTCCTTATATCAAATCAGAATTTCCTCTGTTGCAACTTGTGTCTGTTGCCTCTCGTCCTATCACTGTGCATCTTCTCTACACCCTCCCATTAGGTAGTTTTAGACAGCAATAAAAATCTCACCTGAGCCTTCTTTTCTCAAGGCTAAACAAACCCAGATCTCTTAGCTTTTCCTTGTACATCACATGCTCTGGCAAGCAACAAACCTGCCAAGACATCAAGTCAGGTCTGCAGATGGACACCTCCATCCCCTGCAGGAGCGAGCCTCTAGTAACAGTCACCCTGCTTATCTTCTCTGTGTGGACAGTTGGTTGAGGCTCAGCTGGCTCTAATGCCTTCCCTGAAAGGAGGTCATCTTCCTCACTTGTTCCTGGTGCAAATATTCTACCGGAGCTTCCGCATTAGTCTGATATTTAAATTTTGGAATACAAACAGGAGACAGTTTTGATACTGACTCTCTTTTGGTGATGGCCTTAAACGGTGCCTCTGATTTTTCTCCTCTGTTCCAACCAAAGACTGTTTCTTTCTCCCCCCCTTCCCTGGGAAGAGGAGGAGGAGGAAAGAACACTTTTTCCATCTCCTCATTGTAATTTTTAATTAAAATGTTTTAATTCTTGAGTGTTAGAGACTGCCCACTCTGTTATATAGGAGGGTTTTATGCAAATTTAAAGATGAATCACTCCAAACAACAAAGTATTTTTCAGTGGTGAATCTTATGCTTTAAAATTTGCATCTAGTTTGAGTGATGTTTTGTAGTAAATTGGTTAGCACGGTGTGATGCATAGTCTGTTCGTTCATGTTCATTGCATGGGGATATTGCTTGCCCCAAGAAACAGTATTCACTTCTTATAAATACTATGAGTAAGATGACTGCAAATACAGTGAAGTGCTTTAGAACAAATAGTTTTTTCTAAAAAAACCTGAGTACCTGAAGTTAGATTCATAAGTCCATATTCAGTAAATGGTCACCCCTCCAAGTGCTGAATATCCATGCTGAAGTCACCATTTTGAGAGTCAATGTTTGAGCAAATGTTTTATGTCCTGACTTATCTGATCATAGCTGACCTTATTAGAAGGCCATAAGTACATTTTAGAATTAGATTTTTGTGGCTTTTGCCATAAGTTTTTCAGTATGTGTCCTTATACTTGCACCAGTGCCCAAAGTCTGTAACTACTTTGACTTTTCAGTTAAAGTTTAAAAGGATTTTTCATTATAGTCTTTTGGCAGATATCTTTTCTTTGAAGAAGACTAAAGAAAAGTTTCTATATGGCTTCTGAATTAATGAGTACTGATACATTATAATAAAATAATTCTGTCATAGAATGTTAGTATGGCTATGACAAAATGATGGCAGCTCCTTTTCAGCTAGTTGGTATATATGATTGTTAGGTGTCTGATATGACAACTTTATTACCTTACTAAGTCAGCAAGCGACAGGCAATAATGATTGATTTACTAAATTGTACAAATATAAATTACATTTATAAGTGTGCTAAGCGTGACACGCACATGCACCTCCTGCTGTAGGGATGATTTTAGTAACAGCAGAGATGTACTTGCTTCTGCTACTAGCCCTATTTATACTTTTGTTACCAGGGTCTTCCCCCCTGCCTCTGGCAAAGCCCTTTTATGCAGTATAGGTGAGAAAAATGCTTGGATTTTACCTGGTGCAGCTAAAAACCTCTGAAAAGTCTTTTATGACAATTTATTTCATTTTATAGCAGCATCATAATTTGTTGCTTTCAAGATAACAGTCTCTCAGTAGTTGTCCTACACTGGTTGTCTTGTCTATTATAATATGGAAGAACAACAAGCTAAAGGAGGCCCCTGAAATCTTACTGCTTTGGAATTCAAACTTTCATTCTTTCTGTAAAATATTCTACTATTTATTTTCCTCAAATAAATGAAAGGTGTCTGCTTTCATCACAAGACATTTATTCTGGAGCCTAACCTTCCTTTTGTTGTATAACTCATTGAGTTTTGTTGCAGTATTAAAATTGTCTGTTACATTTATTTCATAATCCTAAATTTTCTTCTGTGTTTTCCCCACTTCTTTATGGTACAAGCTAATATACCTCTTCAGCTTCGCCCAACAACTTTTACAAAGCAACTGCATTATCATTAATGGAAAAAAAAATCTTTGCATTAAAAATACAGGCAATAAAAGTTGAAATGTAAATGTGAATCAACTTAGACCATTCAAAAATGCTATGTTTTATTTCATTGTTTCATTTTATATAATAGTAACATTTTCTGTTGTACTTGATGCTTCCATAGAATTCTAATTTTCTTATCACTGACCAAAAAGGAGACATTTTAATAAAAAGCGTACCTCAAATCTTAAAAATAGTCAGATTTTTAGTAGTGTCTGTGTTCATTCTTTGAGCAAGTCCTTAAAAAACCAAACAAATCCAAACCAACAAACAAAAAATCCCCAACCACCTCATGTTTCCTCCAAAGCTCAATCCTGGAAGCTTTTCAACAACTTGATTTCTACATGTTCAACAATTTTCATGTGAAAATTTGCATATAAGCAAAAAAAAAACATTCAGAAAATAAATGCGTGGTTCCTTCTGTGGTCATCGTTTCTCTATTAAACCTTCTTTAAATTGGGCAGTTGCTTTTTGTCTACAATTAAAGTTTCAGAATTGTGTTTAATTGCACATAATATATTCATATCTTCAGCTCCCCGAAAGCTTGCAGAACAGTCTAGCAGAAATATTTAATTACTTCTACAGATAATCATTTATGTAAATTCTTCCTAATTGCAAAGCATTTTCCAATAATTCTCATATGTTTTTCTTGTTTTTCTTAGAGACAACTTAGATTCTTTCTTGCACTTGCTTGCACTAATGTTATCTGGCTCACGCTTTTGCTCATTCTCTCTTGCACTCACATGCTCTCTCACTCATGCACATCCTTTTGCCCCTACTTTCATTATCTCTCCCCCCTCCTTCCACCTCTCGCTTCCCCTCCTCTTCACTCATTTCCCCTCCTCTAGCTTCACCTCCTCTCTCACTTCCCGCACCTCATTTCCCCCTCTCTTGCTTCTCCCATTGTACCCCTCCTGTGTCCCATCCCCCTGCTCACATCCCCCCTCCTTTCCCCTTCTCCCTTCCCCCCCTCTCTCTTCCTCTCTCTCCTCCTGCCTTCACCCCCTCTCCCTTCCCCCCTTTTTCTCTTTCCCCCTCTCTCTTGCTCCCCTTCTCTTGCCTTATATTTCTCTTCCTCACCCTCTACATCTCTGTCCTCTCTTCCCCTCTCACCGTCTTGTTCACCTTCTCACTTGCTCACTTCCTGTCTTTTGCCTTCTCTCTGACTCAATTGCCTTCTCGATTGCTCTCATTCTGCTATTTGCACACTTGCTCACCCCCTCTCTCTCACCCTTTCTCCCGCCCACCCACCTCCTCTCTCGCTCACCCTCTCTCACTTCCATGTGCCCCCTCTCTCACCACATATCTCCCTCTCTCCCTCTCACTCACTTGCCCACGCTCTCTCTAGCCTACCTTCTCTCTCGCCCGCCTTCTCTTCCTAGCTCTCCCTCCCCTTCTCTCTTCCTCACTCCCTTTCTCTCTCGTCTTCTCTCTCTTGCCTTCTCTCTTGCCTTCCCTCTCTCATTCCTTCTTGCCTGCTCTTAGTCTTCTTCTCACCCCCTCTCTCACCTTTTTACCCTCTCTCTTGCCTTCTCTCTCACTCTGGCTCTCTTGCCCTCACCACCTCTCTCACAGTTTCCCCCCTCCTTGAGTGGGTGCCTTCTCTCTCACACCCACTCATGCTTTCTTTCTCTTCATTCTTTTTGTATTTACATTTGCTATCTTTAATTGCATGTTGTACCACTAGGACAGGTCCTTTTCTCATGGATGAGGACTTAGTTGTTTTGGCTCTGGACATACTAAGTATCCTTAGATTAGACCCACAAAACTGTTAGACCAAGTGTTTTACAAACTGAGATTTGTTGTCCATTCGTGCTAGATGTTTTTTATTGAAGTCAAGCATTTAATTTCTGACTTTGCAATTGTATGATTTAGAAATTCAGACTTACTTTATTCCAGATGGAAAGCTTTTAGGCATTAGATCTTTTTAAATGAAAAGAATTAATAAAAAGAATTAATTCATTGAGTGCTGTTGATCAACTTTTTTAGGCCTACCTGCGTTACCTTTCCTTACCTGGAAGAACAAATCTTGTTCTTGATAAGTTTGGAACTAATACTTTGTTATTAGAGACAGCTTTCCAAAATGTCAGTTGTGTCAAGTGATATGGGATGGTTTTATATTTTGAAATATGTATATGAGCTGGTGCAATTTTTTTAGTTTGTTTTAAAGATGGATTTGAAAACTATGCCAAGTTAGAGTAAGTGCTTCCTATTGCCTCTGAATCATCTTTGTATTTTGCAGTGTATGTGTATGTGTATATAGTGATGTACGTATGTATGCAGATTCTAGGGCAACAGATTAACGGCTTCACTCTTCCTGATGTTAACCTGATTGGAGAGCACTCTGATGCTGCAGAGCTTGGGAGAATGCTTCAGCTTATTTTGGGATGTGCGGTGAATTGTGAACAGAAGCAAGGTATTAAATTTTGAAAGTATGTTTTGCTTCCAGGGCAGTTAACGAAAATCTAACTTGCTTTTTAAATCACTGAGGGAAAATGATAGGTTGCTATGAGAGACAAATTTACTTTTTCTAAATCAACACTACTTTATTTTACAGACAATAAGTGTTATATTATGAGCTTTACTAAGTTTGCAGGCTGGAAATGTGGAATTGGTTTTGCTTTCAACATGCATATTTTTAGTTTGGTTGTTGAAGAATCAACAAATGTGATTTACACATCCTTCACTGTGACCCTTGGGTTTAGGAATGTATCCCAATATCTCACTGCATGTCAGAGAGCCTTCGTTGTCACCAGGTGACATCTACTGACAACTGAGACACTAGGGTTTCTGAGACTTCTGCACATGGTTAGCACTGGACTATGGGAGATTGTGCCCTTCTGCACCAGTAGCTGGAGGCCAGGCAGGATATCCCAAGGACATCTAAAGAGTCACTAGAAGCCTATATTTAAGCTACTGAGTCCCACCTCAGCAGTTACTGGAAAACACTTCTATCTCCTCTGGCTTCTGTGGTGCCAGTTCTTTATCTGACCTATACAAGTAAAATGGAGACCCATTCTGTTTCTCTCCATATATGGCAGAGGATTTGCTGGAAGGTTAAAGCATTTCTTCAGGTGTTCCAGGGCCCTTGTTTCATCCTTGAGTGTGTGATGTCTTATTGTGATCCAGTTCCCTTAAATCGCGTTTAACTCAAGTCAGATTGAGGTAAAAATGCAAACACTTTTTCAGAACACTTAAAACCACAGAATCACAGAACGGTTGAGGTTGGAAGGGACCTCTGGAGGTCATCAGGTCCAATGCCTTTGATCAAGCAGGGCCACCTAGAGACAGTTGCCCAGGATCACCTCCATATGGCTTTTTAACATCTCCAAGTATGGAGATTACACAACATCTCTGGGCAACCTGTTCCGGTGCTCAGTCACCCTCACAGTAAAAAAATGTTTCCTGCTGTTCAGACGGAACCTCCTGTTTTTCCATTTGTGCCCATTGCCTCTTGTCCTGTCACCGGACACCACTGAAAAGAGCCTGACTTCATCTTGGTTTCACCTTCCCTTCATGTATTTATATACATTGATGAGATTCCTCCCTGAGCCTTCTCTTCTCTAGAATAAGCAGTCCCAGCTCTCTCAGCCTTTCCTCATAGGAGAGATGCTCCAGTCCCTTAATCATCTTTGTGGCCCTTCATTGGACTCCCAGTAGCTCCATCTCTCTCATGTACTGGGGAGCCCGGAACTGGACACGGGACTCCAGGTGTGGCCTCACCAGTGCTGAATAAAGAGGAAGGATCGCCTCCCTCGACCTGCTAGCAACGCTCCTCCTAATGCAGCCCAGGATACCATTTACCCTTTTTGCTGCTGCCAGGTGCCCATCAAGCCACTCTATCACTCCCATCCTCAGTGAGACAGGGGGGAGAAAATATGATTAAAAACTCATGGGTCGAGATAAAGGCAGTTTAATAAAAAAAGCAAAGGCCACTCACAGAAGCAAAGGAAACGAACAAACAAAAAAATTATTCTCTACTTCCCATCAGCAGGCCACTTCTTGGGAAGTAGGGCCTCAGTATGCGTAGTGGTTGCTTCAGAAGACAAATGCCTTAATAATGAATGCCCCCTCCTCCTGTCCCTTAGCTTTTATTGCTGAACATGACGTCATATGGTATGGAATATCTCTTTGGTCACTTTGGGTCAGCTGTCCCCTCCCAACCTCTTGCCCACCCCCAGCCTGCTGGCCTTTGTGGGGGGAGTTTGGAGAGACAGCCTTGATGCTGTGGGAGCACTGCTCAGCAGTAGCCAAAACATTGGTGTGCTATCAACACTGTTCTAGCTACAAATAGAAAGCACAGCACTATGAGGGCTGCTATGGGGAAAGTTAACTCCATCCCAGCCAGACGCAATACAGGCACGTTGCTGGCTCATGTTCAACCTGGTGTCCACCAGGACTCCCAGGTCCTTTCTGCCAAGCTGCTTTCCAGCTGGGTGCCCCCCAGCATGCACTGGTGCCTGGAGTTATTCCTCCCCAGGTGCAGGGCTTTGCCCTTCCCCTTGTTGAACTTCACGAGGTTCCTGTCAGCCTATTTCTCCAATCTGTCAAAGTCCCTCTGGATGACAGCATGACCCTCTGGCGTATCAGCCACTCCTCCCACTTTTGTATCATCAGCAAACTTGCTGAGGGTATACTCTGCCCCATCATCCAGATCATTAATAAAGATGTTGAACAGGACTGGACCCAGTATTGACCCCTGGGGTACACTGCTAGTCGCTGGTGTCCAACTAGACTTTGTGCCACTGATCACACTCCTCTGGGCCCAGCCATTCAGCCAGTTTTCAACCCACCTCACTGTCTGCTCAACCAGCCCATACAGCTTCTCTAAGAGGATCTTATGGGAGACAGTGTCAAAGGCCTTACTCGGAATCACGGAATCTTCAGAGTTGGAAGGGACCTCTAGAGATCATCTAGTCCAACTCCCCTGCTAAAGCAGGATTGCCTAGAGCACATGACTCAGGACTGCATCCAGGCGGGTCTTGAAAATCTCCAGAGAAGGGGACTCCACAACCTCCCTGGGCAGCCTGTTCCAGTGCTCCGTCACCCTAACCGTAAAGAAGTTTTTCCGTGTATTGGAACGGAACTTCCTATGTTCCAACTTGTGCCCATTGCCCCTCGTCCTGTCACTGGGAACCACTGAGAAGAGTCTGGCTCCATCCTCCTTCAACCCATCCTTTAGATACTCAAATCAAGGTAGTCAATATCCACTGCTCTCCCCTCATCCATCAGGCCAGTCATTTCATCACAGAAGTTTATCAAGTTGGTCAAGCCTGACTTCCCCTTGGTGAAGCCATGCTGACTACTCCTGATGACTTTCTTGTCCTTCATGTGCCTGGAAATGGTTTCCAGGATTAGCTGCTCTATCACCTTCACAGGGACGGAGGTGAGGCTGACCAGCCCGTAGTTCCCTGGGTCCTCCTTCTTGCCCTTCTTGAAGATAGGAGGGACATTTGTTGTCCTCCAGTCCTCAGGCACTTCTCCCCGTCACCATGACTGATCAAAAATTATCAAGAGTGGTCTCAAATGACATCAGCCAGCTCCCTCAGCCCTTGTGGGTGCATCCTATTGGTGCCCATGGACTTATGTATGTCTAGGTTGCTTAAGTATTCCCTGACCCGATTGTCTTCCACCAAGCGTATGTCTTCCTTGCTCCAGTTTTTCCCCCTGGTCACTGGGAAATGGGATTCCTGAAGTTCGAGCTTGCTGTTAAAGACTGAGGGAAAGAAAGCATTCGGTATCTCCGCCTTTCCCATGTCCTTTGTCACTACGTCCCCTGCCCCATTCAGCACTGGGCCCACATTTTCCCTAGTCTTCCTTTTGCCACTTAGGTTGTTTGACAAGCCCTTCTTGTTGCCTTTGACATCCCTTGCCAGATTCAATTCCATTTGCACTTTGGCTCTGTATTCCTCCCAAGATACCCATCTTTGCTTCCACCTTCTGTATATTTTGTTTTGGTGTTTGAGTTTTGTCAGGAGCTCCTTGTTCATCCATACAGGCCTCCTGGAATTTTTACTTGACTTCATATTCCTTGGGATGGAGCTCTTTTGAGCTTGTAGGAAGCAATCCTTCAGTATCAACCAACTTTCTTGGCCCCTGTTTCCCTCCAGATCCCGGGATAATGCCATAGGACTCTACCAAGCAGATCCTTGAAGAGGCCAAAGTCTGGTCTCCTGAAGTCCAGGGCTGTGAGCTTGCTTTTACCTTCCTCTCAGGACCCTGAACTCCACCATCTCATGGGTCACTGCAGCTAAGGCTGCCTTTGACCTTCACATCCCTCATGAGTCCCTCCTTGGTTTTGAGTATGAGGTATAGCAGAGCACCTCTCCTCATTGTTTCCTCTATCGTTGGAGTCAGAAAGTTGTCATTGATGCACTCTAGGAACCTCCTGGAGTGCTTATGCCCTGTTGTGTGGTCCCTCCAGTAGATATTGGGGTTAGTTGCAAGAGTCTTCATAAAAGATGTAGGTGGATAAGTGAAAGAAAAAGCTATGCTTGCTGTATTTATGCTAAGTTTCTATCAAAGGCTGTCTATCCCTAATACACCTCACTTCTATTTCCTTTCTGGCAAAATGGCAGCTCGATTTTCAAGACTGTTGTCTTCCTCTTGTATTGCGTATCTTAGCTTTTAAGCTAATTTCCCCTTTCCAGTTTTCTCAGGGTTCTAAATTGCTTTAAGCTCTCATCCTGAAACTACTTTTATTCTTCCCTTAAGCAGGAGAAAGTCTGGCCATCCTCTTATTTAGAATACAAGCGTTTTCCCTTCCGTAAGTACATAAATAACTATTAATTTAAGCCACCTCTCTTCCACTTGACTGTTTAGTTAACATCTCTGAAGTTGTCCGAGTCAAATACTCTCTGACGAAGTTCTTTTAGATATTCCACACGAGAAGAGTTTAACGTTTAATGTAAAATTTACTTATTTGAAGATATTTGATGTCATATTTTGATTTAGCAGACTGATACAGCAATATACTGAAATCACAATACAAGCATAATATAGCAATTGCAACATACAGTTGAATCACGGTCACACTCAAAGAGTTGTGGTCAACGGCTCCATGTCTAAGTGGCGAGCAGTGAGGAGTGGTGTTCCTCAAGGGTTAGTACTGGGACCACTGCTGTTTAACATCTTTGTCGGTGACATGGATGTTGGGATGGAGTGCACCCTCAGCAAGTTTGCGGTTGACACGCTTGAGAGGAGGGATGCCATCCAGAGGGACCTGGAGAGGCTGGAGAGGTGGGCCTGTGCAAACCTCATGAAGTTCAACAAGGCCAAGCGCAATCCCAAGCACAAATACAGGCTGGGTGGAGAATGGATTGAGAGCAGCCCTGAGGAGAAGGACTTGGGGGTGTTGGTGGATGAGAAACTCAACATGAGCTGGCAATGTGGGGTTGCAGCCCAGAAGGCCAACCGCATCCTGGGCTGCATCAAAAGAACTGTGGCCAGCAGGTCGAGGGAGGTGATTCTGCCCCTCTACTCCACTCTCGTGAGTCCCCACCTGGAGTACTGCATCCAGCTCTGGAGCCCCCAACATAAAAAGGACATGGACCTGTTGGAGCGGGTCCAGAGGAGGGCCACAAAGATGATCAGAGGGCTGGAGCACCTCTCCTATGAAGACAGGCTGAGAGAGTTGGGGTTGTTCAGCCTGGAGAAGGCTCCAGGGAGACCTTATAGCAGCCTTCCAGTATCTGAAGAGCGCCTGCAAGAAGGCTGGAGAGGGACTTTTTACAAGGGCATGGAGTGATCAGATGAGGGGTAATGCCTTTAAACTGGAAGAGGGTAGATTTAGATTGGATATTAGGAACAAATTTTTACAATGAGGGTGGTGAGGCCCTGGAACAGGTTGCCCAGAGAAGTTGTGGAGGCCCCATCCCTGGAGGTGTTCAAGGCCAGGTTGGACGAGGCTTTGAGCAACCTGGTCTAGTGGGAGGTGTCCCTGCCCATGGCAGGGGGGTTGGAACTAGATGATCTTTAAGGTCCCTTCCAACCTAAGCCATTCTATGATTCTATGATACTACAAATGTGATTCCCATTACTGATCTCTCTGTGCTTGCTGTCACAACACTGGGTGTCCCAAGTTGCCTGGAAGGAATACGTGTGTTGAAGTTAGCTCAAGCCCATTGCTCTCTTCATAGTTCATTTTATTAGTTGTCCAATTTTTCTACCTTATGTTGGGCTGAGGCACATATACACTTCCCCCCATGCTAGTCTGACTACCTCAGGAAGCCATTACTCTCTACTAATTATCTCATCTAATGATGACCCACTGGTACAGCCCTATAGCTAAAACAAAGGCTACCCTCCAGTCCCCCTTGTGTCGAGATAAGTTCAGCTTTCTTTACAATAACTGGCAATCATTCCTTACATTCTTCCCTGAGCTCAGCATTCTTGCAGTGTTAGGTTTATGGTTGGACTCGATGATCTTAAAGGTCTTTTCCAACCTAAATGATTCTATGATTCTATGATTCCTCTGATCCTTCTTCCACTGCAGGGGTGTGTTGGTCGGTCACAGAAGTGTAAATTTCTCATTCTTTTTTTGATAGCTGCTTGGCATTTATTAGTGAGGAATGTATCTTTCCTGAACTTTACATATTCTGTCAGTCTAAACATGAAAAACATATGAGATACAGACATCTAAACAGTCTAGTTATATGTAGTTTGAGTATTTACTGTCGTGCCTCTTCTAAATTACTTTGCGGTGGCTGATTCACAACATCTTCCTCTTAGGCAAATCATAACAATGATATGCATGGCATTTGGAAAGAAAAAAAAAAGGTCATGATACCTGGCTGGGATGCATATGATATTGGACAAGTCACAAACTGTGACTCAGTCTAAACATCAGAATTTGACATTCTAACCACTCAATCCTCTTACAGCATGCTTCCAATACAGGTCACATCTATATACAGAAAAAGAAGAGAAAATGTGGAGAGGATTTATTGTATTCTTAGTTCTGTGCTTTCTCAAGACCTCACATGGAAATTCTGTGAAATCAGGGTGCTGTAGAAAGGCAGGACAAGGAGTCAAAAACATGGAAAAAACATGTATTCCTCCGAGGTTACCCTTCCTTGCTTCCACCATCTGTATGCTTACTTTTTGTGTTTGCGTTTGTCTGGGAGCTCCTTATTGATCCATGCAGGCCTCTTGCATTTTTATCTGTCTCCCTACTCGCTAGGACGGTGCTCTCTTGAGCTTGGAGAAGGTGTATTCCAATACAGGTCACATCTATATACAGAAAAAGAAGAGAAAATGTGGAGAGGATTTATTGTATTCTTAGTTCTGTGCTTTCTCAAGACCTCACATGGAAATTCTGTGAAATCAGGGTGCTGTAGAAAGGCAGGACAAGGAGTCAAAAACATGGAAAAAGACAACCCATCATTGGATCCTGTTCTTCTATTGCCTGAATAATTCAGGAACAAAGGGAGAAAAGCACTTGGACAGTTCTTTTGGGAAGTAATGGGGAAGAAAAAAAATGGCTATCATAGGCAAAAAAAAACCCCAAACACGTTGCAGTGTTCTAGTGAGCCTTGATTTATGTCTGAATAGACTTTTTTTTTTTCTATAATGTCTTCTTGAGTTTGCTGGCCTGAAACTTGAAAGGTAATTACAAATTTCAGTTTTATCTGTAGCACCTGCTCAGCTTGTAGCAAAGATACGACTATTGATCTCATTTTCTGTCTGACTTTCTCAAGCTTAAATAGTAACACACCTGAATGCTCTTGTTTTCAGAGTACATACAGACCATAATGATGATGGAAGAATCAGTTCAACATGTTGTCATGACAGCCATTCAGGAGGTATGTTAGTGTCCATAGTGTGTAGGAATTAAGCCTTTCAGTATTGCTAAGAAACATATTTTATTTCACTGTGATGAAGAAGGGGCACAGTTTGCAGTTTTAGAAGAAACATCTTCCTCTTTTGTGTTACAAAAACAAATCAAACAAGCCTTCTTCATGGCAAAGAACTTTGGTTGCATGCTTCAGTTCTCTAGATGTTTAAATCTTCTCAACTGTGGTGGGTTGACCTTTGCTAGCCTCCAGGTGCCCACTGAGCCGCTCTATCACTCCCCCTCCTCAATAGGTGTCGTGGTTTGGCCCCAGGCGGGAACAAAGAACCACGAAGCCGCTCGCTCAACTCCCACAGCCGTGCGCAGAATCAGAAGGAATAAGGCAGAAACTCGTGGGTTGAGATAAAAGCAGTTTAAAGGAACAGCAAAAACAAGAGAAAACAATAACAATAACACCAGTAAAGGAACATACGAACGCTATTACAATGCCGCAGCTCCCCGACCGGATCCGGACCGCCGCAGCCCGCTCCCACCGCACCTTCCTGCCCCCTCCCCCGGCTAGCTCCCCCCCTGCCAACCTGGGCATGGGTCACATGGCATGGAATACCTGTATCCCCTGCTGGCTCCTTGGGAAAATTAACCCCATCCCTGCCAGAACCAGGACAATAGGACAGGGGGAGAAAATGAGATAAGGTCAAGATAAGGACAGGGAGATCACTTACCAACTATCGTCATGGGCACAACAGACTTGACTTGGGGAAATTATTTTAATTTATTGCGAATTAAAAAGAGAATAGAGTAATGAGAAATATAAACAAA
The DNA here is from genome assembly GCF_000708025.1 of Charadrius vociferus. Classification (NCBI taxonomy): domain Eukaryota; kingdom Metazoa; phylum Chordata; class Aves; order Charadriiformes; family Charadriidae; genus Charadrius; species Charadrius vociferus. Next base: position 32,055 of record NW_009647405.1, on the reverse strand, counting down.
TCTAAAAACACTTCCCCCCACCTCTTCCTTCTTCCTAGGCTCAACGTCAGTCCTGACTTATCTACCTCCTTCCCCCTGAGCAGTGCAGATGGATGGGCAATAGGGGGTTGCAATCAGGTCATAAATATTCATCTCTGCCATTCCTTCCTCCTCATTTCCCTGCTCTAGAGTGGGGTCCCATCCACATGATACAGTCCCCCATGAACTTCAACATGGGTTCGTCCCACGGGCTGCAGTTCTTCAAGAGCTCCTCCAGTATGGGTCCGTTCCACAGGGTGCAGTCCTTCAGAAACGGACTGCTCCAGAGTGGGTCCCCCGTGGGGTCACAGGTTCTGCCAGAAAACCTGCTCCTGAATGGGCTTCTCTCCACAGGCCGCAGTTCCTGACAGGAGCCTGTTCCAGTGTGGGTTCTCCATGGGGGCACAGCTTCAGGGCACTCCCACCTGTTCCGGCGTGGGGTCCTCCACAGGCTGCAGGGGGATAATATGCGTCACTGTGGTCTTCACCACAGGCTGCAGAGGAATATATGCTTTGGTGTCTGGAACACCTCCTCCCCCTCCTTCTTCATTGACCTTGGTGTCTGCAGAGTTGTTTCACATATTTTCACTCCTCTCCCTTAGCTGCAGTTGCACATAATTTTTTACCCCTCCACTGCCCCTCTTGAGGAATTTGTAGACTGCAATGAGTGAAGAACCTTTTCCTAATGTCCAATTGGAACTTCCCCTGATGCAGCTTCAAACTATTTCCTCATGTCCTATCACTGGTCATCAGAGAGAGGAGATCAGCACCTCCCCCTCCACTGACCCCCTTGAGGTAGTTGTAGATTGTGTTCTTCATTGACCTTGGTGTCTGCAGAGTTGTTTCACATATTTTCACTCCTCTCCCTTAGCTGCAGTTGCACATAATTTTTTACCCCTCCACTGCCCCTCTTGAGGAATTTGTAGACTGCAATGAGTGAAGAACCTTTTCCTAATGTCCAATTGGAACTTCCCCTGATGCAGCTTCAAACTATTTCCTCATGTCCTATCACTGGTCATCAGAGAGAGGAGATCAGCACCTCCCCCTCCACTGACCCCCTTGAGGTAGTTGTAGATTGTGATGAGGTCGCCCCTCAGCCTTCTCTTCTCCAAGCTGAACAAGCCAAGTGACCTCAGCTGTTCCTCATAAGTCTTGCCCTCTAGACCTTTCACCATCTTGTTTACCCTTCTCTGGACACACCCGAATAGTTTGATGTCCTTCTTATATTGAGGCACCCAAACCTGCACACAGTACTCAATGTAAGGCCACACCAGTGCAGTGTAGAGCGGGCCAATCACCTCCCCTGACTGACTAGCTATGCTGTGTTCAATGCACCCCAGGACATAGTTGGCCCTTTTGGCTGCCAGGGCACACTGTTGACTCATATTCAACCTGCCATCAACCCAAACCCCCAGATCTCTTTCCGCAGGGCTGCCCTCCAGCCTCTTGACCCCCAATTTGTATGTATAACCAGGATTACCCTGTCCCAGGTGCAGAATCTGGCACTTGCTCTTGTTAAATTTCATACATTTGGTGATTGCCCAGCTCTCTAGTCTATCCAGATCTCTCTGTAAGGCCTCTCTACCCTCAAGGGAGTCCACAGCTCCTCCTAGTTTAGTATCATCAGCAAACTTACTTAATGTACATTTGACTCCTGCATCCAGATCATTAATAAAAACATTAAAGAGCACTGGTCCTAAAACTGAGCCCTGGGGAACCCCACTGGTGACTGTGTATCTGAACCTTGTATCCACTTCAGGTGGACAAAGTTCATATCAGCAGTCTGTTTCTCTGCTGCTCTCTGTTCTGCTCTGTGACTGGCTGCCAACCTGATGTAACCCCATTTACTATAACTCTTTTCCTTTCTAGGCCTTCACTGGTAATCAAATCGCTTCTGAATGTGAGCAAGAAATGATGAATTCCATGTTTAACAGTAGAGCAATTTCACTATTTCTGTTACATCTCTAAAAGATGTCACTAAAGAGACACCTCTTTAGTGAGCTCACCTCAGTTGAGCCTGAGGACTCTGCTACCTGTTATCTTTTTGACTCATGCTGCATTTTAACAGTCTTGGTTCCTATTGGATGACTATGGAATTATTTCAAGGACTAAAATTGCAGATCGAGAGTTCTTAAAATTAGGATTTAAAAAAAATCCCCAAACTTCCTGCTAGATCAGCTTCTTTTTTCTGTCTAAGTCAGTGCTGTCAGGAACAGGCAAGTGCCAGATTTCCTGCCTAAGTTTTGGGATATTTTTACTATTTTACTTCTGTTTTCTGTTTTTGTTTTGTTTTGTTTTGTTTTTTCAGGGAGCAAAAACATTTCTTTTTTTAGTTATTTGCAACATATCTGTAATATATATAGTTAAAATTTCTTATGGTACTTCTTTCAACCTTAAATTCACCTTATCTGATGTCAGGGTTACTTGGCTATCCATTCCAAGGAGATGATGTTTTGTAAATATTGTGTCTACAACTGCACTCGGTGTGTTATCAGGGGAGCTAAGAAAACTGGCTAGCAGTCAGAGCTCAGCCTCTTTGAGCTACTGCTTGTTAGAACCTTAAAATCTTATGTCTTTGTCTCTTGTTTTGAGCCTGCCCTGATAATTTGCTTTCTGGGGGTGAGGGGTTCTTTGGTCTTAAAATATTTTTAATTTTTAAGTTTATTTCTAGCCTTTTATCTGTTGTAGTTGATCAGTGGGTCAGGTTCCTAAAAGAACACCCCCCCCCCCCCAACATAAGCATGTCAAGCATGTCAGTCAATCTGGGTCTTTTTAAGAAAGTAATGACTTGACAATCATTTTTTTCTCACTAAAACAATTACAAACCATTCTTCTAGTCAGATAGATTAGTCAGAGTGTAAAGAATTGTAATGCTTGTTTCAAAAATACTCATTCTAGAGTATAAATTTTTAATCTGCAAATTCCAGACAAATAGGGAGCAGTAAGCTTGGTCCTCTTTCATTTCTTTATAATTAGTTGAGATACAGATGTTTCAAGACCAAAACTAAGAATGTGGGCTCTCAAAATGGGAAAAGATGAAAACAACTGCCAGAGAACAACTTGAGACCTATCTTGCCTGCTGCATAATAGCTGCCACCAGTCTAATACTGCTTCAATACAGTGCTCTGCAAAGGATAGCATAGCTTTCATGGTAGATAATGAATGTGCTTTTTCAGAAGAGAGAATGACTATGTAAGGTAATGTTTTTCATACTTTAGATATTATAAGTACTGAATATGTCTTTTCATAAATATTTTTTTAAAAACCTCATAAAAAATGAAGTAAAAAATGTTACTGTTGTCAGAAAAAAAAGCTTTAAGATAAACCTAATTTTTCATTGAAATGTATCTTTAATATGCAAATAAATCTTATGTTTTTTCTAATCCAATGTAATCTAATTGCAGTTGATGAGTAAAGAGTCTCCAGTCTCTTTTGGAAATGATGCTTACATTGACCTTGAATGTCAGGTATCCAAGATGAGATGTTTCTTTTCTTTTAATCACAGGAAATCAGTGCTTAATTGTTATGGTTTATTGTTAAGCAGTCTACCTTTTATATTGTGAGAGAGTTTTGTGTAAAATTTGAATAATGGATGCAAAATAAAACTTGACTGTTTTTTAGAGTTATCTGTATAGAAGTACATAAATTCTGGTAGATGGAATTAATTTTTATGTCAGCTGTCCCTTGTAAACTTAAAAAATGAAAGATTATGAACCTGTCTGTGAAAAGTAGTAGGCCCATCTAAATTTTATTATGTTTAATAAAATATATACATATGCTTTAACTATGCGCGTATTTTACCAGACCAATTTTCTTGTAGGTATTTCTTTATTTTCCTGACTATATTCATACAGAAACTTGGAAGATATAAACCCTTTAATTATTATATGGTCCCTTTAAGAGATGTAACAGTGTTTTCACACTGCTTATAAGATTCAGTGTCTTTTTTTCAGATGGGTAGGTTTCTCCATCACAATGTTGATTGTTTCCCCTGTTGTACAGTCAGAGCAGTTCCCAGTGACAAGACAGGTTTTACCTTTAGTGTTTATTCCTTGTATTTTACCTCCCAATCTTTTGTGTATTTGAAAAGTAGATTAAAAACTGAAATTATGTAATCTTTGCATCCAAAAAGAAAAGTGTACCGATGCTTTTTTTTTTCAGTGTACAGATGCAATAGATTCTTCAGAGCTAAGCTGTTTGGTTTGGGGGGGGGACTTAGTTTACAAAATAAATGTGATAACTTCAATGTTTTGTTTCAAGACCAAATATCACCTTCAGCTATATTTACCTTTGTTAGACAAATTAAACAATTATTATAGTTGCTACTTTGTTTCATTGTAGAGGTAGAATTGCTTTTCTTTTTTCCCCAAACTTCAATATTACATAAATGTAAAAAAAGATTTTATAATCATATAATTAATAATTTTGCTATATCATTTATAGAAATTATGAAACTAAAAATGATTGTTGTTTATGATAGCTGAAGAAAACTACAGAAGAATTAAATGAAGCCCTAGCAATAAAAGAAGAAATTGCCCAGAGATGTCATGAGTTAGATATGCAGGTAGGTCATCTTAAATAGAGAAAAAAGTATTTTAATTCTTGGACAGCTGAAGAAAGGGATTATTGTAGAAATCTACTTTTTATAATTATAAAAAAATAATCCCCAATTGCTGTATTTCTTTACCCCTGTTAGCAGAGCAAAAAGTGCATGCCCACTTGTATTGATTCAATTATGTCAGCATTAATGTGGTCGGTACTGACAAAGCTTTTTTGCATTCAAGCAAGAAATGAGCTGTATTGCTCAACTCATGAGTTACAGAAACCCTAGGAGGAGTTTTGCTGGTATAATGATTTCAGTAAAAAGTGCATGCATATGCATAAACTAAGCATAAACTAAGTTTTACTGTAAACTGAGCATATCTGATCTGGAAGGCATCAACAGACTAAACCTGGAACCCAGAAGAGCCATTTAGATCAATTCCTATTTTGGTGTATAATTTGGCTTTTAGCCAAGCAGTAATGACTGGAATTAATGAAACCTTGTGCCTTATTGATTTGATTTGACAGTTGGTTGATTTTGTCGTGTTGGATGCAAGTTCTGATCAAAACTTTCCTTTCTCTTGGGATATGTATATTCTTTCTTTTCCCCTCCTACCTGCATTTTGATTGTATAGTGACTAATAATATGAGCTTATGCTTCAGACGTTCTTTTGTCATAGCACTTTGGCTTCTCTGCCCCACTGCCTGTTTTCACAAAGCTGACAGAAATTTAATCATCTTTAGGACCTCTGTTCCTGTTTCAAGTCTGTTTGCAATTGGTCATTGAGACTTGAATATTCTGTGTGATTGTATAAACATTGTTTCTTTTGGAAAACGTTAAAAAACCTTACTATGGGGTGCTAGGGTGTGTGCGTGGGGTGGTGGTGCTTGAAAAGTAGGCAGACTTTAATACAGTGTCATAATCTTCTTTGATAACTGAGATATTTTTCTTCAGATATTTCTGTGAAATAAAGGTGAGAATGCTGTTTTCTTTATGGCAAATCCTGTCCCTAATGCTGTAGTGCATTGGTTACATCACATATCAAATGAAAAATATTAAAGTTACAATGTGTTCCTGTGAAATAGTTTTGTGAACTTCAGTGTTTCCAGTTATGAGTTGTGATAATGTTTTGCTGTGTGCACCAAAAAATTGCTCTTTGTAGCTGACAGCTCCGTTATTCCAGTCTGTTCTTTTATTACAACAGGTTGCAGCACTTCAAGAGGAGAAGAGCATTTTACTTGCTGAGAACCAGGTTCTGATGGAACGTTTGACTCAATCTGATTCTATAGAAGATCCCAACAGCCCTGCAGGTTGTAGGCACTTGCAGCTGCAGACCCAATTAGAGCAGCTCCAAGAGGAAACATTCAGGTAAAAAAGCCACAAGTGGATAAACTGTAGTTGGCAGCTAGTATCACTTGTATACTTTTGGTTCTACTGGAATTTACGCTAAATTATTATAATGGGTGGCATAAAAACCATATTATTGAAGTTTCTGTTATGATCTACCTGTTTATAAGGTAGACTTTGAAAAATGTGGATTTTTTTTTTAAAAAAAATCCTGAAATGCTGCATCCACTCCCCTTCCCCTCCCCTGGATGTTGTAGCGATTCCTAGCTGAAAGTTTGATATGGAGTATATTGCAGACAGTATTTTTAATAGCAAAGTATTTCATTTTATAATTTTGAAAAAAAAAAATAAATTGCTATCTGAAAGATAAAAACAGTCCTTAAGGTAAGGGTACGTGGAAGAAGAGTGTCTGCTCCTTTAAGGTTATCTGGTCAAGGACCTTTTCACTGCAAAAAAGGGATAATAAGAAAAGAAGGAAACCATAAACAAGAACATACAGGGACACAAACCTAACTGAGAAATGATAAGGGAGGCAGTGACGAGAACCAAACCTGGTCAGTCACACCAAACGATATGCATATGTGAGAGTGTGAGAATGCTTATTCTAGCAAAGTTATCTGATCAAGAAACTCCTAAATTGGGATGATAAGAAAAGGAGAAGACAAAAACCCCAAACATACAGTGACACAGATCTGACAAAACAAACAATGGAGACAATGACAAGAAGCAAAGCACGCCAGTCATACTAATTGATGGGCTATCAAGAAACTACAGGTGCCACTTCCAGGAAGACCAACCAGAATTTTGCAATTGATAAGACACTAAACCAGGAGAGATCCTGGACACTGGACTGGGAGGGGCAAAGGAATCGATAGAACTATACAAATCAATGAAGGAACATGCAGGGGGAAGGAACAAAGAGGGGGTCAGATAGAAAGGGAATAAAATGGGGCTGGTCAGTATGCCCTGTACCTGATCACTGCAGTCTGTTCTAACTTGTTAGTAAATCTTTTCTTAACTGTGTAATCTCTCTATCCTGTGTGTATGTGTGCTGCAAGGACTAACTGCCAGCTATTGGCGAGACTGGTGTGAATAGATTTGGGACCAGCAACTGAAGTCAGACTGGGGCTGTAGGCACCCCACGGCCTGTGGTGTCAGCTACTGGAGCAAGTGAGGGTTCTAAAGTCAGTAGTTGGAGGGACCATAGCTCTCTAGATCTTGGGAGGGTTCTACAGACTTTGTGTTTGGAGCGTGAGCTACTGGGGGGACCAGCACGAGTGGATTTGGTGCCAGCTACTCAAGTCAGACTGAGGGCGTAGGTGCCCCTGGTCAATGGTGTCAGCAACTGGAGCGAGTGAGAGTCTCAGTGCCAGCTACTGTAGCAGGTGGGGGTCTCACCTGTCAGCTACTGGGGTGGGAACAATGTGTGTCCCAAAAACCGTCTACTGGAAGGGACCAGCGCAATTGCGGGTATGTGTGTGCATGTGTGTAAGGACTAGGTGCTGGCTACTGGGGAGACAAGCATGGGTGAATTTGCAGTCAGCTACTGGAGTCAGACTGGGGGTGTAGGTGCCCTGGGCCCGTGGTGCCAGCAACTGGAGCAAGTGGGAGTCTCAGTGCCAGTTACTGGAGCAGGTGGGGGTCTCGGCCACCAGCTACTGGTGCTGGAACAATGTGTGTTCCAAAAAACAGCTATTGGGAGGGATCAGTGTGAATGAGGTGAGTGAGGGGTTCAGTGCGGGCAGCTGGAATGGGACTGCAGGTCATAGCCCACATGCCTGGTGCCGGCTGCTGGGGAGGGCCTGAGTGTCTGTATCTTCCCCAAACCTGGTGCGTGGGGGAGTATGTGTGTGTATTCACTAGCAAACTTCAAGGTGGACTAGCTGGTAAACAGGAGACTGGGTCTTGTCAGGGGTATCAGGTGGGTGGAGGGTCCATGAATGTGCATGTGTTTGTGAATCTAGAGTGTTGTGTGTGTGCCTTCACTAGTGATCCTCCAGCCAAAGAGGAGGAAGGGGACTTGGCTGCCTATAGTTATGGTTTATGAGAGTCCTGTATGTAAGTGCTGTTGAAGGCAATGGCTTCTCTGTGGCAGTCTGTGTAGCTGGCTGTGTCAGTGTTGTGTGTGTTGGTGTGTGTCTCCGGGATATGTGCTCAGCTTCACTACTGGTTAAACCTGCAAATGGGAAAGCATCAGCTGTGTCCTTCAGCCTGAAGAGAGGCCCCAGGTCCTCCAGCACACCCGACTGAACTACAGTGGCCAGGTAGGAGGAAATCCTGGGCTGGAGCTGCTGGAGGTGGTGGCCACTCTTTACATCACTTAATACTCAAGTGAACTCTACTCCCCCTCTGTATTTCCTCTAACACGTGGAAATATTTTTCTACATTTAACTCTAAGCACTCCCTACTCACCATCACTTTCAGCCTGCATAAGTCGATGCTGATGCTGAGAGAAGTGGGTCACTTTCACTCTCGCCTTCTCATTCTTGTTCCTCTATTTTCCCTCTCCTTTGACTGAAACTAAAATGTCTCTTGTGGTGGGTTGACCTTGGCCGGCTGTCAGATGCCCACCCAGCCGCTTTCTCACTCACTCTCTTCAACAGGAAAAGTGGAGAACATAAGATGAAAAAGCTTGTGGATTGAGACAAAGGGTGATCACTTATCACTTACCATCATGAGCAAAATAGATTCGACTTGGGGAAAATTAATGTTGCCAATTAAAATAGATTTGGATGGTGAGAAACAAAAACCCAAATTAAAACACCTCCCCTTCACACCCACTTTTTCCCAGACTCGACTTCATTCCTGACTCCTTTTACCTCCCCTCACACCCTTAGTGGTGCAAGGGGGGTGGGTAATGGGGAGGTGTGGTCAGTCCATAACAGTTCCTATCTGCCATTCCTTC
>NW_009647405.1:22519-23217 GCF_000708025.1 Charadrius vociferus | reverse complement strand
GCTCCAGCGTGGGTCCTTCCTATGGGCTGCAGTCCTTCATGAACTGCTCCAGCATGGGTTCTCCACAGGCCGCTGTTCTTGTCAGGAGAAATGACTCCAGTATGGACTCTCCACAGGCTGTAGTTCCTTCAGGAAATACCGACCTGTTTCTAGCATAGGGCCCTCCACGGCCTGCAGTGTGGATATCTGCTCTACCATGGTCTCTCGTACAGGCTACAGGGGAATATCTGCTCTGGTGCCTGGAGCACCTCCTCCTCCTCCTTCTCTTGCCTTGGTGTTCGCACTGTTGTTTCTCACACTCTCCCCCTCACTCCTCTCTGCTTCTGTGGTGTTTTGCCCTTTCATAGAATCATAGAATAGTTTGGGTTGGAAGGGTCATTAAAGATCATCCAGTTCCAACCCTCTGCCATGGGCAGGGACACCTTCCACTAGACCAGGCTGCTCAAAGCCCCATCCAGCCTGGCTTTGAACACTTCCAGGGATGGGGCCTCCACAACTTCTCTGGGCAACCTGTTCCAGTGTCTCACTACCCTCACAGTAAAGAATTTTTCCCTAATATCTAATCTAAATCTATCCTCTTTCACAGAATCATAGAATGGTCAGGGTTGGAAGGGACCTCTGGAGATCACCTAGTCCAACCCCCCTGCCAGAGCAGGGTCACCTACAGCAGGTTGCACAGGACGGTGTCCAGGTGGGTT
>NW_009647405.1:1776-21970 GCF_000708025.1 Charadrius vociferus | reverse complement strand
CCTCTCTGCCCAACTCTACAGCCTGTCAAGGTCACGCTGTATGGCGGCACAGCCTTCCGGCATGTCAGCTACCTCTCCCAGTTTTGTGTCATCAGCAAACTTGCTGATGGTACACTCTATCCCTTCATCCAGGTCATTGATGAATATACTGAACAGGACTAAAACCGTTGCCCCTCATCCTATCACCACACTCCCTGATAAAGAGTCCCTCCCTATCTTTCCTGTAGGCCCCCATTAAGTACTGAAAGACTGCTATAAGGTCTCCCTGGAGCCTTCTCCAGGCTGAACAACCCCAACTCTCTCAGCCTGTCCTCATAGGAGAGGTGCTCCAGCCCTCTGATCATCTTTGTCGCCCTCCTCTGGACTTGCTCCAAAAGGTCCACATCCTTCTTATGTTGGGGGCTCTAGAGCTGGATGCAGTACTCCAGGTGGGGTCTCACGAGAGTGTAGTAGAGGGGAAGAATCACCCCCCTCGACCTGCTGGCCACTCTTGATGCAGCCCAGGATGCGATTGGCTTTCTGGGCTGCGAGCGCACATTGCCAAGCTCATGTTGAGCTTCTCATCCACCAATACCCCCAAGTCCTCCTCAGGGCTGCTCTCAATCCATTCTCCGCCCAGCCTGTATTTGTGCATGGGATTGCTGAGACCCATCTGCAGGACCTTGCACTTGGCTTTGTTGAACATGAGGTTCACATGGGCCCACCTCTCAAGCCTGTCAAGGTCCCTTTCTTAAATATGTTTTCACAAAGGCATCACCAGCTTCTGTAATTGGCTCAGCTTTGGCCTGCGGTGGGTCTGTTGATGGAGCCAGCTGGAACTAGCTTTGTCTGGCACAGGGCAGCCCCTTACCTCTTCTCCCAGAGGCCACCCCTCATCTCTCCATGCTATCAAAACCTTGCCATATACACCCAATACATCTTCCTACACTTCTGTTTTTTCCTCTTTCTGCCCTCTTTTCCTAAACCCTTCTGATGTCAGCTTTCCTGTAACCTTTTACTACCTTTTGTGCATGTGTTTTCCCATCCTTCTACTTTCTCTTGCCAAGCTTCCTCCCTCTCTCTTAGTTCTTCTCACTTTGTGTTCACATATGACCCCCTCCCTTTTGTTTCTTGAAAAACAGTTTGTACTTCTCCATCTTTCACTCCAGCTAATGCACATTTTCCTTGTCTCTATATAGCTACACTGTAAAGAAACAGTATATTCATGTTTCGCTAAATTTCCCTTATAACTAATCTTAGGATATTTTTCTTAATTGTCTGGAACAATTCCTACCACAATCTGATTGTCACTTCCTGTTTATACTAAACAGGTTTTCTCTCTTTTTCTCTCCCCCACCCCCCCGCTTTATTTTCTTCACTGCCTGTAATTGTAGTCATTCCACCTTCCTCTATGCTCTTTACATCAGGGTTTTGGAGACTTTTTGAAACCTTTCTCATCTGTCCACTGGATCTCTGTCTTTCAGTGCTCCTTTCTCTCTTTTCTCTGTGTTCTCCCTGTGTGATTTCTAATGACACTTGTCTGTCTTTTTATTCTTCCAGCTCTAGTAGACCAAACATGTCTACTTGGTACAGCTTTGTTGATAAGCAGTGTGGTGCAGCAGCTGTTTTCTCAGCCTTCTGTGTCCTTTGACTGTTCTAGTCTATCATTGAAACCTTTGTAATTTTTGGCTTAAGGCTCCCATTGGCCACCTTGTCTCCATTCGCCTAGAATTAACTGCTTGAATTAACTGGACTGCTTGAATTAACTACTGCTATACCTCTTTCTTGACTGCATCCCCTTGTATGGGTATCTTTATTAATTTTTTATTTTAATTTTGGATCAAATTTGTTATAAGTTAGTCTCACAAAGTGAGGCGAGGAGACGGAGCCAATTAGATTTGAAGTATTTATTAGCAAGCGGCAGCAAGCAAAACAGCGCTGGGCGGCCCGGGAGTCTCACTCCGCCGACGGCGCGCACCTAGGTTACAAAAGTCTTTGGTTTTATACTCTTCTACTTCCGGTATAAGCGTTTCTCTTAGTGGTGTACTCTGCGTCTGCGCGGTTTGTTGCTAGGGGGTCGTCCTCTTTCTTCCTTTGCTTTTTGGTGGTCGCAGGGATGAAGGCTCCATGTCTTCCTGAGCCTCCCAAGTCTTTTCACAATTTATGATGTTAGCAGGACTTGACTGAGCCTCTCCCCTTCCTTTCCTCCCAAGTCTTTTCACAATTTATGATGTTAGCATAACTCGACCTTGCAGCTTGGCCTTGCTTGCTTAGCAGATGTTGGCTATCTTGCCCCATCCTGCCAAGCAGCTGCCTTTCATGAAACACTGTAACAATGTGAGTTTTTAGGTTTGGTGAACAAACAATACTGAGCTTGTCACAAAATTCACAATCGCACTTCACACTCTGTGCTACCAAGTTGTCTTCTCCACTCATTCACTATGTTTTGTCAAAGTTTCTCTTGATTATTCCCTTCGCTCACTGCCGACTTCATGCAACTTTTCCTACATATATTGATGAGAGAGTTTGTCATACCAGAGACTTTGTTCTGTGCTCTTCACATGCTAGTCAAAATACTTGGTTCTTCAGAGGCACTGAACAGGCATAGCATCTAAAAATAAAAATTAAGTGAGAGCTACAGCATTCAGAACATCTGAAGATCAGGTCTGGCTGCCAACATTGATGACAGTATAAGGGAGTTTGACAGCTGGACAAAATCCTGGGATAAACCCTAGGATAAAGTTTTCATGTTCAAATTTTCTGTGCCCCAAAAGGGGGGGGGGGGGAAGTAAAAACTTTTGCAAGAACTTCTGATGTTATCATAGAGAAATCTCGGAATTTTTTCTTTCCAGCACAATTGACCCACACATTTCCTTGTGATATTTCAAAGTAGAAACATTTTAATTGAATTGGAAGCATCAGAAAAGTGATCTGCTTCTATGTTTTTGAATAAGCGAGGCATTTGAGAGCAAAACTCCATTCTCTGTGGTTTTGTGCACTGGACTGTTGTTTCCTGTTCACTTTGCATCAGAAGGCTTTGTTTCTGGTGTTTTTGGAGAGGATGATGATCATGAAGAAAGGTAATAATGGCTCAAGATGAGAATCATAGAATATGCTGAATTAGAAGGGACCCACAAGGATCATTGAATCCAACTCCTGACTCCACCCAGGGCAACCTAAACGTTAAACCACGTATCTAGCAGCGATGTCCAAATGCTTCTTGAACACCAACAGGCTTGGGGCCACGACCACTTTCCTGGGGAGCTTGTTCCAGTGCTTGACCTCCCTCTCAGTGAAGAACCTTTTCCTAATATCTAATCTGAACTTCCCTGATGCAGCTTTAAGCCATTCCCTCATGTCCTATCACTGGACACCAGAGAGAAGAGATCAGCACCTCCCTCTCCACTCCCCCTCACAAGGGAGTTGTAGACAGCAATGAGATCACCCCTCAGTCTCTTCTTCTCTAAGTTGAACAAATGTAGTATCCTCAGCCGCTCCTCATAAGTCATGCCCTCTAGTCCTTACACCATCTTTGGTGCCCTCCTTTGGATGCATTGTAATATTTTTATATCCTTCTGACATTGTGGAGCCCAAAACTGCACACAGTATTCAAGTGAGGCCGCACCAATGCTGAGTATAGTGGGACAATCACTTCTTTTGACCGGTTAGCTATACTGTGCTTAATGCACCCCAGGATATGGTTGGCCCTTTCGACCACCGAGGCACATTGTTGACTCATATTGAGCATGTCATGAACCAGAACCCCCAGATTCCTTTCTGCAGGGCTGCACTCCAGCCTCTTGTTCTCCCATCTATATATACATTCAGGATTACACTGTCCCAGGTGCAGAATCTGGCACTTGCTCTTGTTAAATTTCATATGGTTGGTGATTGGCCAGCACTCTAATCTATCAAGATCTATCTGTAAGGCCTCTCTACCCTCGAGGCAATCCACAGCTCCTCCTAATTTAGTATCATCAGCAAACTTACTTAATGTACATTTGACTCCTGCAACCAGATCATTTACAAAAACATTAAAGAGCATTGGCCCTAAAATTGAGCCCTGGGGAACCCCACTAGTGACTGGCCGCCAGCCTGATGTAACCCCATTTACTATAACTCTTTGAGCCCAACCTGTCAGCCAATCGTTCACCCAACGTATTATGGACTTGTCTAGCTGTGTGCTGGACATTTTGTCCAGAAGGATACTATGAGAGACAGTATCAAAAGCTTTGCTAAAATAAGTAACACCACCACCCCCCACACACACACATCCACTGCCTTCCCTTCATCCACTAGGCAGGTAGCCTTGTCATAAAAGGATATTAAGTTAGTAAGTCATGACTTTCCCTTAATGTTTGCTCTCATCAATGACTGCATTGTCTTTCAAGTGTTTTTCAATAACTCCCAGAATAATCTCCATAATTTTACCAGGCACTGAAGTGAGACTGACAGGCCTGTAATTACCAGGGTCTTCTTTCTTGCCCTTCTTGGAAATTGGAATAACATTTGTTAGCTTCCAGTCGACTGGGACCTCTCCAGATTCCCAAGACCATTGATAAATAGCTGAGAGAGGTCTCGCAATAACATCAGCCAGCTCTTTCAGTACCCTGGGATGAATCCCATTGGACCCCATAGACTTATGTGCATTCAGTTGCAGCAGCAAATCACGTACAAGTTCAAAGTCAACTGGCAGCTTCACTCCCCAAGTCGTGGTCCTCCAGCCCAGGGCTCCAGGGGTTCCAGGGCCCATCATTGGTGTTAAAAGACAGATGCAAAGGCAGCATTAAACACCTCTGCTTTGTCTACGTCCCTATTTCTGAGGTGACCAACTTCATCAAGTAATGGACCAATATTTTCTTCAGTCCTCCTTTTGCTGTTAGCATACTTTAAAAAGCCTTTTTTGTTATACACCACAGTACTGGCCAGCTTCAACTCCAGTTGGCTTTGGCTGTGTGAATTTTCTCCCCACAGTGGTGAACAGCATCTCTGCAGTCCTTCTGTGTAGCCTGACTTTTCTTCCGAAGTCCATACACTTTTTCATTTTGAGTTCCAGAAGAAGATCCCTGCTCATCAAAGCCAGTCTTCTGCCCCACTTGCTTGACTTCCAATACATTGGAATTGCCTACTCCTGTGCTTTTAAAAGTTGGCTCTTAAAAAGTGGGCATTTATGGACCCCAATACCCTCAAATACAGACTCCCAGGGGACCTTACTAACTAGTTCCTTCAGCAGCCTAAAGTCTGCTTTCCCAAAATCCAGTGTAGTAGCTCTGCTGATAGTTTTTCTCATATCACTGAAGATTTTAAACTCAATCATTTCATGACCACTGTGGCCAAGACAGCCACAAATCATCACATCACCCACGAGACCATGTCTATTTACAAACAACAGGTCTATGAGGGCACCTTTCCTAGTTGGCTCTCTTAGTACCTGTATCAAAAAGTTACCTTCAACATGCTTCAGGAATTTCCTGGACCTGTTCGTGTCTACTGTATGATAGTCCCAGTTAACATCTGGGAAGTTTGAAGTCACCCATAAGAACAAGGGCAACTGATCTAGAGATTTCCCTTAATTCCTTGTAGAATAATACATCAGTGTCATCGGCCTGGGTGGGTGATCTATAGTAGACTCCCACAACAACATCCACTTTATTAGCTTTTCCCCCTAATCCTTACCCAGAGGCTTTCAACTATGTTGTCCTGTTTTACTTCAATTGTACAGGTTAGAAGCTGCCAAAGATGACTATCACATACGTTGTGAAGAACTAGAAAAGGAAATTGCAGAACTGAGACAAGAAACTGAAGAGCTTAGTACATTAGCAGAAGAGGCTCAGTCTTTGAAGGATGAAATAGATGTACTCAGGTAAACTACGTTCCATTAGCTTTGGGTTATTCTTTTTTAGAATATATAAATAGTTTTAATCCACAGTAAAATTCATATAATTTAATGTAGTCTTCATTAGCTTTTGGTGTAGTAGTTTTAAGGATGGTTATGTATTAAAACACTTCTGAAGCAATTAAGTAAAAGCCACTCTGTGGCCATCAAAATGATGGTTCTAACTTGTGTGTCAAGCAGTCTGACATCAGATTACTAAGTACCAAAAAGTTCAGTTCAGCTGAATTCATTCTATTTTCATACTGTTGAGTATGACTGTGGGGATTGATTTGTTATTGTTAGCTTACAGATGTTGATTGTTTGAAATTTTTGTGAAAACTTTCAAATTAGAGGATATTTTCCTAATGTTGTTTGTTTTCAATCAAGCTGTGAATTATTTAGAAATTGGTTACAATTAAAAGTAATGATCCAATATTGAGAAAACTCTGTTTGAATGTATTATAAACTGAGCCCTGTCTTGCATTTTTGTTGAAAAGGATTCAGACTCCAAAATTATTCTGGTAATCCTGTATGACTGCTTAGGAAATGGATATAATAGCTGTTAGCATAAATTTGCCATTTACTTTTTCAGAACACATTTATCCCTGGTTATCTTAAAAAAAAAAGTGAAGGGCAGAAAATATTATTTTTACTCTGGTAAAGCAGTGGCTTCTGAGGATTAATTTACAGTTGGAAGGAAATAGGTTGGAATTGTAGGAGTGTTAACGATTTATTTTTTAATTAATATTGGAAGCAGATAAGGAAATTATAGGACAAATTATGCCATTCAAAAGCACTTCTGATAACAGCACTTTGTGTCAACTAATGGGGGGGGAGCAGACAACTTGAAAACCAAGACATTTAGTAGTGTGTGAGGATGTTTGTGTTCTTGTGATCCCTTGATGTCTGGGTATGTTTTCTACGTTGATTTTTAGTCTTCCAATTACAGATTTGATACAAATGTTCAATCTCTTGTCTTCCCAGGCATTCTTCTGATAAAGTGGCCAAGTTAGAAAGCCAGGTAGAGTCATACAAAAAGAAACTGGAAGACCTGGGTGATTTGCGGCGGCAAGTGAAACTATTAGAAGAGAAGAATACAGTGTACGTGCAAAATACCGTGAGCCTGGAGGAAGAACGAAGGAAAGCCAATGCAGCACGTAGCCAGCTGGAGACATACAAGAGACAGGTGAGAATATCATCAGTGCAATAATTCTCTGCATTTCTCAACATTTCTTCTTTGCAACATGGCTTATACCTCAAAGCAAAAAACAAACAAAAACAGCTCCTTGTGCTTGCTTCTTTTGTAAATACTTCTTTCTTCCTCCCTCCCTACATTGCTTATTGATCATTATGTCAAGTTTGTGTTACTTTTGTCAATGAACAGTCTTACCTCTCAAAAAGTAACAGGTTTATCAAATTATTCCTTATTCAAGTTCAGTAGTGGGACTAGAATTAGAGCTTGTTTCTCAGAAAAAGCATTCACTCTTTACTTGACAATTTCCAGCAGTGGGGAATCCACCATAGCCTTGGTAAGTTATTCTAGTGGTTAAGTAACATTTTTTTCTTTAGGTTTCTAACCTGAATTTGTCCATCTGTGGCTAGAAAGTATACATCCTCCTCCCTCTATATCATCCTTGTTGCATATATGCATCAAAAGTACCTTGTGTATCACCAGAGCCCTCAGGAGTGGAGAGCATCTGTTTATTTTCCTGTTCCACCAAAAGGGATGTGACAATTTCTATAAAGGTGGAGGACGCATGCATATCTCTTTTTTTTTGTATCTACAGTACATTAACCTGCTGTCGTGGTTTAGGCCAAATCGGCTACTGGGGACCTGGGGGACCCCAGATGGGACTGACAGATGCTCCCCTCTACCCCTCTTCAGAGAGAGGGGCAGAGGAGGAAAAAGAGACTTACGAGTTTAGAAGGAACTAAACTACTTTAATGAAATATTAATAATAAAATAAAAAAAAGAAATAATGAAATATATACAAAACCGTATCAAGCTCCCAAGATGACAATCACAACACCAGCTGGCACTGGGGCAGTCCCAGGCTGGACTCAGTGACGGACGGGAACTGGATTCCGGATCTGCATTCACGATCGAGATCACAGTCAGACGAACAGAGTCCTCCTCAGATGTCAGCCATTGAAGGAAGAGCCCTGACCCTTTGTTCCTCAGTCTTTATACTGAGCATGAGGCAGATGGGATGGAATACCCTCATTGGTCAGTTTTGGGTCACCTGTCCTGTTCACTCCTCCTTGCAGGTGGGACCCCACTATGCTTTTCCGCTTCCGACCCTCCAACGGGGCAAATAACAAAGTTGGATGGCCTTGGGTGTTATAGCAATAAGTATAAGCAAGGTCCTCTCTGCATACCATGCCTGGGCATCAACTATAAACATAGGTCTTATCACCCTGAGAGAGTGAGCATTGTCTGCACAATATGCTGTTAATTTCAGTTGTTAGAGAGGCCCAGCTAAGAAGCGAAGTTACTGAACAAAATTGGTTCCGTTTTACCTCAAACCAGGACACCTGCCATCAATCTGAGATCCTTTTGTCAGGGTCAGCTTGAGCTTGATTTATGTGGACAGTGCCTTGTCTTTATTCTGACTTCCCTTAACCTTGAATGGTCATACTACAAGTGTCCCTACATGTCAATCCACAACAAAATTTTAAAAGATACAAAAACGGGCACAAAGAGTATTGCAAGCCCTAGAGTGATGTGCATCCCTCAAACTTGAAAGCTGTTTCCCTGCATTTAGCCATCTTGATAAGTAGGGCAATTACCTTGCACCTCCCTGGGCTGATTGCTATTACAGTCCAATTGATTCCCTCAGAAACAAAACAGAACTTGTAGTAACATACAATCAAAGGGAAAAGGAAATATAGAAGGAGACACTTTTTTATTTATATCTCATTTGTTCATAAAAAAAATAATTCATCTGAATAACAGTTGTGTTATCCCTTATGTTTGCTTCTGACCATGCTTATTTCAATGATGATGCACATTTTGAAAGGGGACACTTTGTTCTTTATGTCTAAGCATCTGCAAAAAATATCTCTTCTTCTCTCTCATCACCAATGTTTTATGGATGAGATTTTACAACTGAGGAGCTGATGTGTTGTATGGAACTTTACTGCTGGATGAGACTGGAATAAAGCCCAGGCCTCTAATCTGGCAGACCTGAGTTTCTTTAACCACACTGTCTCAGAACAAACACACAGTCTGTTTGTCTTCAATGTCTATAAAGCTAGGCTCCTATTGAATACACCTTTGAGACCAAAAAATGAATGAATAAAGTATAAGTATGAAATCACAGAATCATAGAATAATAGATTCATAGAATCACAGAATACTTTGGGTTGGAAGGGACCTTCAAAGGTTATCTAGTCCAACCTCCACTGCAATGAGCAGGGACATTTTCAACTAGATCAGGTTGCTCAGAGCCCCGTCCAACCTGACCTTGAATGTTTCCAGGGATGGAAACCATCTACCACCTCTCTGGGCAATCTGTTCCAGTGTTTCACCACCCTCATCATAAAAAAATTCGTCCTCGTATCTGGTCTAAATCTGCCCTCTTTTAGTTAAAACCATTACCCCTTGTCCTATCGCAACAGGCCCTGCTAAAAGTTTGTCCCCATCTTTCCTGTAGGCCCTCTTTAAGTACTGAAAGGATGCAATAAGGTCTCCCTGGAGCCTTCTCTTCTCCAGGCTGAACAACCCCAATTCCCTCAGCCTGTACTCATACGGGCGGTGCTTCATCCTTCTGATCATTTTTGCAGCCCTCATCTTTACCCGCTCCAACAGGTCCATGTCTTTCCTGTGCTGAGGGCTCCAGAGCTGGACGCAGTACTCCAGGTAGGGTATCACAAGAACAGAGTAGAGGGGCAGAATGACCTCCCTTGACCTGCTGGCCACGCTTCTTTTGATGCAGCCCAGGCTTGCATCAAAGCAAGATTGGCTTTCTGTGCTGTGAGCACACATTGCCGGTTCACGTTGAGCTTTTCATCCACCATTACCCCCAAGTCCTTCTCCGCATGGCTGTTCTCAATCCCTTCATCCACCACCCTGCATTTATACCAGGGGGTTGCCCCAGCCCACATGCAGAACCTTGCATTTCACAGAATCACAGAATGGTCAGGGTTGGAAGGGACCTCTGGAGATCACCTAGTCCAACCCCCCTGCCAGAGCAGGGTCACCTACAACAGGTTGCGGGTCACCTACAGCAGGTTGCACAGGACGGTGTCCAGGTGGGTTTTGAATGTCTCCAGAGTGGGAGACTCCACAACCTCTCTGGGCAGCCTGTTCCAGTGCTCTGCCACCCTCAAAGTAAAGAAGTTCCTCCTCATGTTAAGATGGAACTTCCTATGCTCAAGTTTGTGCCCGTTACCTCTTGTCCTATCACTGGGCACCACTGAAAAAAGACTGTTTCCATCCCCCTGACACCTTCCCTTTAAGTATTGATAAGCATTGATAAGATCCCCCCTCAGTCTTATTTTCTCTAGACTAAAAAGACCCAAGTCCCTCAGCCTTTCCTCATAAGAAAGATGTTCCAATCCCCTAATCACCTTAGTAGCCCTTTGCTGGACCCTTTCCAGCAGTTCCCTGTCCTTCTGTAACTGGGGAGCCCAGAACTGGACACAGTACTCCAGATGTGGACTCACCAGGGCAGAGTAGAAAGGAAGGATGACCTCCCTTGACCTGCTGGCCACACTCTTCTTGATTTGGCCTGGTTGAACCTCATGAGGTTCACATGGGCCCACCTCTCATGCCTGTCAAGGTTCCTCTGGATAGTATCCCTTCCCTCAGGCATGTCAACTGCTCCACTCAGCTTGGTGTTGTCCGCAAACTTGCTGAGCGTGCACTCAATCCCACTGTTTATGTCATTGATGAAGATATTGAACAGTACTGTTCCCAGTATGGACTCCTGAGGGACACCATTTCTCACAAATCTCCATCTGGACATTGAGCTGTAGACCACTACCCTCTAGATGCGACCGTCCAACCAACTCCTCATCCACCAAACAGTCCATCCATCAAATCCATACCTCTCCAATTTAGAGAGAAGGATGTTGTGGGGGACCATATCAAAGGCCTTACAGACCTCCAGAGAGATGATATCCATAGCTCTTCCCTTGTCCACCGATGTAGTCACACCATCATTGAAGGCCACTAGGCTGGTCAGGCAGGACTTGCCCTTGGTGAAGCCATGCTGGCATTCTCAAATCACCTCCCTGTCCTCCATGTGCCTTAGCATAGCTCCTAGGAAGATCTCTTCCGTGATCTTCCCAGGCACAGAGGTGAGGCTGACTGGTCGGTAGTTCCCAGGGTCCTCCTTTCTACCCTTTTTAAAAATGGGTGCAATGTTTCCCTTTTTCCAGTCACTGCAGACTTCACCTGACTGCCATGACTTTTCAAATATCATGGAGAGTGTCTTGGCAACTACATCAGCCAATTCCCTCAGGTCTCTGGGATGCATCTCATCAGGTCCTACAGACTTCTGTATGTTCAGGTTCCTCAGGTGGTCTTGAACCTGATCTTCTCTTACAGTGGGAGGGACTTTGCTCCCCCAGTCCCTGCCTTGTGGTCCATCAACTTGAGAGGTGTGGGGAGAGAGGTTGCAAGTGAAGACTGAGGCAAAAAAGTTGTTGAGTACCTCAGCCTTCTCCTCGTCTGTTGTTATCAGTTTGCCAGTTGTGCTCATCAGGGGGGTATGCTTTCTTAGACTATCCTTTTCTGGCTGACATACCTGTAGAAGCCCTTATTATTCTTTGTGTCCCTTGCCAAGTTCAGCTCCAGCTGCGCCTTGGCCTTCCTGACCCCATTTGTACACAACTGGGCAGTGTCCCTATACCATTCCCAGGATACCTGTCCTTGCTTCCACTGCCTGTGCATTTCCTTCTTGCCCTTTATTTTGACCAGCAGTTTTCGACTCAGCCATGCCTGTCTCTTGCCCTCCTTTCCTGATTTCTTACACCTGGGGATCGAGAGCTCTTGCGCTCTATGGAAAGCATCCTTTAAGGTCTGCCAGCTCTGTTCTGCTCCCTTGTCCCTGAGGGCAGTTTCCCAGGGGGTCCTATTGGCTAATTCCTTGAAGAGCTGGAAGTTTGCTTTCCTAAAATTCAGGGTCCTGACTTTACTCTTTGCCTGACCCATATTGCTCAGGACTGCAAACTCCACCAGTGCACGATCATTGCAGCCCAGGCTGCCTCCAATCTTGATGTCTCCAATTAGCTCGCTTGCATTGGTGACCATCAGGTCCAGTATTGCATCCCCTCTGGTGGAGCTGTCTATTACCTGGCTTAAGAAGTTTTCATAAATTCAAGCTGATGTTTATTGTAGGTAGTAGGATCAGATTCGTGTAAGAGAGCTTGTAAGGTTGATTTGGCTCTGACAGTACGTACACCTAAATGCATGGAGAGAGACAAATGAGATCTGTGATAAACAAACAAAAGCAAATTTGGGAAAGAAACTCCAAACAAAAAATCAAAACCCAAACAATCAGTTTTTGAACATGCTTTTGAACAACAGAGAGCAAAAGGAATACACCCTGAGGAAGGATCCACTCTCACATCACACACCATTCAGCCAATACAATTGTTGATCACGCGCTGTTCATGCTCTGGGAAAAGCCAGGATGTTTGCCACCCCTTATCTTGTTTGCTCGGATCTTCTCAGGATTCTTCTGTCTCCTCAAGGGTACACGGGTATCTGTTCAGGGTCAGTGTTAAACTTGTATTTTGATCCCTCGGACCAGCCGAGGTCTCCCACAGCCTACAGCTTGCCGTGCTACTTTTCCAGCAGATGTCGGGGTGGTTTAAATCTCCCACCAGGATGAGAGCCTGGGAGCGTGATGCCTCCTGTAGCTGGAGTAAGAAGGCTTCGTCAGTAGGCTCCCCTTGATTGAGTGGCTTGTAGTAGACACCAACAACAAGGTTCCCTTTGCTGCCCTGGTCTCTGATTCTTACCCATAAACTTTCAACCTGCTCATGGCTATTCTTCAGAGACAGCTCTTCACACTTTGTCCATTTCTTGATGTAGAGGGCAACACCTCCATCCCTTCTTCCTCGTCTGTCCTTTCTGAACAGCCTGTAGCCTGTAGCTGCAGTGTAGCCAACACATCTCAGAGCAACAGGCTGCGGGCCCTCGCTAGCACTCCGTCCCTCTAACCTTGACGTGTGTGCTGGTTTGAGGTAAAACAACCAATTTTCTTTTCAGTAATTTTACTTTTCAATTAAGTCTCTTCTAACTGACTGAAATTAATGGCATATTCTTCAGACAGTGTCTGCTTCTAGCAGATAACAGCTGATGTTCATAGTTAATACTGTGAGAAACGCTCGCTCACGGATAAAAATGTAGAGAGGACAAAGTCTTTGAAGCAAAGATAAAAGTTTATTCAGGATCAAAATAAACGAGTCAGCTGAGTCGGGTGCCTCTCAAAAAGAGCACACTTAGCTACAAAACTTCAGGTATTTATGTCCTGTCCCCTTTTCCCATTCGTTAGGTACTTTAGGGCGCACATTCTTTCATGACCTGTTAGCCTATCACAAACTCGATTCACACCTTTCTCCTTTTAAGGAGTTGTTTTTCTAAGTTAAACAGCTCTGCTTGTGCCGTTGACACACAAAATGGCTGCTCATAGCCCTGCTTGTGTTGTCGACATACAAAATGGCTGAAGCAAAAGAATTCCATCTCTCACAATACTAAGGAATGGTATGCAGAGAGGATCCTGCTTATACTTATTGCTATAACAACCAAGATCAGCTAACTTTGTCATTTGCCACCTTGGAGGGTCAGAAGTGGAAAAGTGTAGAGGGGTCGCACCTGCGGGGAGGAGCGAACAGGACAGGTGACCCAAAACTGACCAACGGGGTATTCCATCCCATCTGCCTCATGCTCAGTATAAAAGCTGAGGGATCAAAGGTTTAGCTCGCTTTCTTCAATGGCCGGCATCCAAGGACGACTCTGTCTGTTTGTCTGGCTTTGATCCTGATCCGTGTTTTCCTGAGTCCAGTTCCTGAGTTCAGCTTCCATGCATTGCTGAGTCCAGTCTTGGACTTTCCCAGTGCCTGCCGGTGATGCGATCATCATCCTGGGAGCTCGATACGGTTTTGTATATATTGTAAATATTTCATTATTTTCTTATTAATATTATTATTTGCTATTTTTATTATTTTTTTTATTAATATTTCATTAAAGTATAGTTCCTTCTAAACACATAAGTTTCTCTTTCTCTCATTCTTCTCTCGCTTGGGAGAGAAGTTAGAGAGCATCTGTTGTTCGTTTTAGTGGCCAGCCGAGCCCAAACCACAGCAGCGTGTCATCCCACCGCTTGTCATGGGCAAGCCTGATATTGTCCCCCTCCCCCTTCAAACCTAGTTTAAAGCTCTGTCAATGATCCCTGCTAGCTTGTGAGCAAAGATTCTCTTCCCCCTTTCAGAAAGGAAAACCCTATCTGATGCAAACAAATTAGTTTCCAGGAGTCCTAACTCTTTGTCCTGCTATAAGAATTAATTATATATCTTTACCTGAGTCTTCATTCCGTTTATGTGTTTTCCAGTCAGTCTTTTCTGTTTACTGCTTTTACACTCTGTGGTATGTTATTAACATTCTGGGATTTAGTCTATACTAGTAAAGGCTGAGAACTTTGCTGAGTTGTCTTGTGTTCGCTGGTCTTTTCTGCCAAGCTTTTATACTTCTCCTTTTTTAGTTTTAAAAGCTCTTTGCTAACTTACAGCTTGAAAAAATATCTATGAGATGTTGTTAGGAACATATTGCCCCTTGAAATAAAGAAAACTGATAATGAGTCCGCAGCTGAATTTTCATGTTTGTGTATTAATAAACAATAACAAAAGTCTAAGCACAAGAAAATGTACCTCATTGTATGAAGTGGTGCCTGACTCCTGAGTGAGGCATGTAGAAAAAGAGATGACAAAAGGTTTTTAGACAGTTTTTTCTTTTCCTTGGCTTCTCTGAAAGTAGGAGTATTATTTTACTATTCCTAAGCTCTTTGGTTCATAGGATTATGCAGCTTTTCCTGTAAATTTCACTTGTATGTAAATTTTTAAAGATACTTTACATCTTTTGATTGTTTCATTTATTTGTGCAAGGGCTAGTATTTGAATTCTTTTGGTTATACTGAAACATATAACAACTGATGAAAAAGAATTTTAGACTGTCCTGTAGGTAAATATTTCACTTATTTGCCTCATGGCGCATGGTCATTAACTACTTTCTTTCATATGTTTTCTTTTAATGTTAATAATTGCAGACAAATTACTGCTTCTTGCTCTCACAGGCAGTGGAATTACAAAACAGATTATCTGAAGAATCCAAGAAAGCTGATAAACTAGATTATGAATGCAAACAGTTGAAAGAAAAAGTAGACAGCCTCCAAAAAGAAAAAGATGTAAGTTTCATTATATTATTTTTCTAGTAGTAGTGAAAGCAACCATTTTTCCTTTATTACACAGAGCTATGGTTATCAAAAAAAGCTTTTATGGTGAGCTTTTTGAATTCATAGGTTTTATTTTCCACTTAAAATTTTCTAATGTTTGTGTACAAATACATTTTTAAACTTAATGTTTATATTGCATGGGATAAAGGGACTGTATTAAAATATATGCAACAGATTTTCAAGAGGAAAAGCCCTCACATATAGTGTCTGAAGTTGTTTCTTGACCATTCACCGTGAAAAGGATAATAAATGCCAAAGATAACTGTAATGTATTCTGAAAAACTATTGAAAGTAGGTTTTTTTGCGATATCTTCTTAGAACTAAACTCAGAAGTGGGTTTTTTTTCCAAAGTAATGTTCCTTGAGGTAGCATCTACATGTTTCTCTTTATGAAATCAAGGCCTCTGTAGCAAGAGGCTTAGGAATCTTGTAGAAGGATATGTCCTCTATTGTGATTTTCCCTTTCTCTTGTGATCACTAATCACTGATTTAGTTTCTGGTGTCATCATGGATATGTAGTATAGATACCAGTTTATTATCTTCCTCTCACCAACAGACTGAGGTTGATTGCTCTTGCACTCTCTTGCCAAGAATGATCCTCCATGTTTCTCTGGCATAGTCTAGTTTCTTTGCCAGTTGGTTTCTGTTTGTGGACATTTTTGGGGGAGTCTGTATATTGGCACTTTAAAGTACCACATGAAACACAGCCAACACTTTCAGTTAGCAATTGCTCAGGTTGATTTGAAGAGTAAGTCTATCTTTCCTTCAAGCAAAATCATTGTAGACACTTTCCTGAAGATATCCTATTTCCTGCCTAATCTTTTAATAAATTTCCAGGTCTTGCTCTTGAGCTGAAAATTCTCAGTTATAGTCTGCTCATAGGTCTTAGATTTCTGTACATTGCCAATTTACTAAATACTATGGATACCTGGCCTTGTCATCACTTTATTCTGCTCCTCAGTCTCAAATTGGAATGGCTCACAGTAGTCTTGTTCATTTCTTGCTTTGCTTTTCTTTCCTGTTTTTTACTAGGTCGTGTTTTGTTTTCTTCCCTCTCCCCGAACCCCATCACAAATTTCAGGGGAAGTTTGCATTTTTAGCTTACCTGTTATTTGGTGGAAATGCTTTCATCTTGCATGAAGGACCTGCATTTCAAGTGACTGTGGATATGGTTTTCTGTTTTGCCACCTGGCAAGAAGTGTTGTTTTTTAATGCATTCTTTTGAGTGAATAGGTGCCTGTAAAAACTGTATCATAGCTAAAGTAGTCTCTCAGTGTTTCAGTTACTGATTCTTAATCTATTATTCTTTCTCGATCTCATTATTCTTTCCATTTCTTGATGCCACATCTTAATGTGGCATCAATGACATATATACTGGGATTGAGTGCACCCTTAGAGGGTTTGCACATGGTGTAATTGATTTGCTAGATGGAAGGGATGCCATCCAGAGGGACCTTGACACGCTTGAGGACTGGGCCCATGTGAACCTCATGAAGTTCAACAAGGCCAAGTGCAAGGTCCTGCACCTGAGTCAGGGCAATTCCATGCACAAATACAGGCTGGGTGGAGAATGGATTGAGAGCAGCCCTGAGGAGAAGGATATGGGAGTGTTGGTGGATGAGAAACCCAACATGAGCTGGCAATGTGGGGTTGCAGCCCAGAAGGCCAACTGTATCCTGGGCTGCATCAAAAGAAGTGTGGCCAGCAGGTCGAGGGAGGTGATTCTGCCCCTCTACTCCACTCTCATGAGACCCTACCTGGAGTACTTTTGCAGCCTTTCAATATATAAAGTGAACTTATAAGAAAGACAGATAGAGACTTTTTACCAAGACCTGTAGCGACAGGGCAAGGGGCAACAGTTTTAAACTGAAAGAGGGTAGATTTAGAATTGATATAAAGAAGATTTTTTTATTTTTTTTTTTATGATGAGAGCAGTGAGACACTGGAACAGGTTGCCCAGAGAAGTGGGTGCCCCTTCCCTGGAAGTGTTCAAGGTCAGGTTGGATGGGCCTTTGAGTAACCTGATCTAGTTGAAGATGTCCCTGCCCATGGCAGGGGGGTTGGACTAGATGATCTTTAAAGGTCCCTTCCAACCCCAACCATTCTATGCTTCTATGACTAAAATTGCCCATCACAGATGACAAGTTACATTGTGATATGTTGTCAATTATACTTTAGAGTTAGCTGTTGAACTAATTTATGTCCTTGTGTCTGTTCTGTCAGAGTATGATAGTTTGTGATTGATATCTCTACTAGTAATCTTTCTTCTATATATGTTGTGTTGGCTGATAGATACCCATGCAGTTTGATGAGTTAACTTTTTCTTCAGTGTATGCCACAAGCACTTTAACCACTAATTGCAGCCCTAGTGCTTTTTCTGTTCCTCAAAGTACTTCTTTTCTGTACCTGTAATGATTCTCTTTCTGCTGCCTGACATTTCACATTTTCAGCTGCCTGTTTCTCTTGTGATCTTTCAGATTTAAAATATTCTTGCTTTTCAGTAATCACCTTCAAGGTATTTTCTGCCAGTGTCAAACTCTGCAGCGTTCCCTGCTGAGTGGCTCTTTTTACTGCAATAGTAAAACCAATCCAAGCTTTATAATCTAAGGGTTTTGTGAAATGGCTGAAATCAGCATGCCCACTATATTCAGGTTGAACCAACAGTTAAACCAGAAGGTTCAGACAACACAAGCCCCTGATGCACCTCATCAAAGTGCTGTTTGCCACAGGGATCACAAGTCCTGAATCCATTTGGGTTGACTTGTGACTGGTGTGAGTAGCTACCAGCCAACACAACTCTCTACCTACACAGAGCTAAGGGCTGTCCTAGAACTCTTAGTGACATGGGACACATCCTAGTTGTACAGCAGATTATTGCTTTGATTTTTACATAAATTGTCACCCTCTTCTCTTATGTTGGAGTATTGGGATCCCTTTGGGCTACTAATGTGGTGCTACCTGTAGCTTCTTTTCCTTTGCCTTACTGGCAAATGGCAGCATACAGGCCTGACACTACAAAAAAGTCAATGTATCTACACTCCACGATGGTCCAGTACTGTTCTTCAGTTGTCTTTGAACTGAGCTTGAAACAACTAGTTTCCTTCCATGTCTGAAATGCTCAGATGATGGAAAAGCCAGTGACACAGATCAGGAGGAGGAAGTGGAACTACTGTCTAACCTCCCACTGTTGGAAAAGTGACAGTATTAAGTTACTGTTGTTCATCTGTTGTGTTGACTCTGTATATCCCCCAGCTGCCTTACATTTCCCTCCTCTTGTCTACTGAATCTTGCTTTCCTTGGTAAGGGAAAAGTAGCCTATGGTATTTTGGCTCGCTTGCTTTTCCCGTGGAGCCAACTATGTGTGAGGGTGAAAAGGAAGACAGGTGAGTGGTCCCAGTGTTTGCTATCATCTGGTACCTGAAGTTTGCATCATGAATATCTTGATTTGTAACAGGAACGGAACACAAAATCAACAAAATGGGGCTTAAGCAGGATCACATCCAGCATGTAAGCAAGGAAGTACCTACAAGGCACCATTGTGGAGAAAAACCTCAAATGCTTTCTAGGATGTCAACATGCTAGGATGCCTCTCTGAAGTGCCTGTACACTAATGCACGCAGCATGGGGAATAAACAAAAGGAGTTAGAGATATGTGTGCAGTTGCATGGCTACAGTCTTGTTGGGATCATGGAGACATGGGATGGCTTCCATGAATGGAGTGTTGCAGTGGAGGGATAGAGGCTCTTCAGGAAGGACAGGCTGGGAAGAGAGAGCATCTGGAGTGCTTGGAGCTCTGCCTGGGCATGGATGAGGAGCCAAATGAGAGCTTCTGGGTAAGGATTATAGACAAGAGGGGTAAGGGTGATACTGTAGTGGGTGTCTGCTATAGGCTACCTGCCGACGGACCCAGACGCAGACCAATATGATCAATGCTGAAGCCCCTTTATTAAAATACTTAAACCATTATATACCTTACTACAACGTGGGCTAGCTCTGCGGCTTGTGCTCATTGGTTTCTAGACTTATACACACAAACTATTATTGGTTAAACACAGCTGTAACTTATTATCTACACTTTGTTACTGTTTCTGCCAAGTCAGTCTTTTAATTAATACACATTCCGCATGTGTTGGGGAGTAGCAGTAGTTTCAGTGTCAGCGCGTGATTTCCTCCTTCATGTTGACCTTCAGTACGTGTCCGTTGTTTTCCAAAAAGCTTCCCACAGCCACCTGACCAGGAAGAACGAGTGGATGAGGCCTTCTACAGACAGCTAGGAGCAGCCTCACATTTACAGGCTCTGGTCCTCATGGGGGACTTCAGCCGCACCGATATCTGCTGGAAGAACAACACAACAGGGCATAAGCAATCCAGGCAGTTCCTGGATAGCATCAATCACAACTTCTTCATCCAAGTGATAGAGGAGCCAAATGAGGATAGGTGCTCTGCTGGACCCCATACTCACCAACAAGGAGGGGCTTGTTAGGATGTGACAGTCAAAGGCAGCCTTGGCTGCAGTGAGCGTGAGATGGTGGAGTTCAGGATCCTGAGGGGAGGGAGCAGGGCAAAAAGCAAGATCACAACCCTGGACTTCAGGAAAACAGGCTTTGGCATCTTCAAAGATCTGCTTGGAAGAGTCCCATAGGATAACCGCACCGCCCAAGAAGGCAAAGGCAGGGGCTGTGAGAACGAAGAACTGACCACTTTAGGTGAAGATCAAGTACGAGACCATCTAAGGAACCTGAAGGTACACAAGTCCATGGGACCTGATGAAATCCATCTGTGGGTCCTGAGGGAAATGGTGAATGAAGTTGCCAAGCCACTATCCATTATATTTGAGAAGTTACGGTAGTCTGGTGAAGTTCCCACTGACTGGAAAAGGG
>NW_009647405.1:0-642 GCF_000708025.1 Charadrius vociferus | reverse complement strand
GGCTGCATCAAAAGAAGTGTGGCCAGCAGGTCAAGGCAGGTGATTCTGCCCCTCTACTCCACTCTTGTGAGACCCCACCTGGAGTACTGCGTCCAGCTCTGGGGTCCCCAGCACAAGAAAGACTTGGACCTGTTAGAGCAGGTCCAGAGGTGGGCCATGAAAATGATAAGAAGGCTGGAATGCATCTCCTATGAAGACAGGCTGAGAGAGTTGGGGTTGTTCAGCCTGGAGAAGAGAAGGCTCTGGGGAGACCTTAAAGCCGGAGAGGGACTATTTACAAGGGCATGAAATGATAGGACAAGGAGTAACGGTTTTAAACTGGAAGAGGGTACATTTAGATTAGATATCAGGAAGAAATTTTTTACTCTGAGGGTGGTGAGACACTGGAACAGGTGGCCCATGGAAGCTGTGGATGCCCCATCCCTGGAAGTGTTCAAAGCCAGGCTGGATGGGGCTTTGAGCAACCTGGTCTAGTGGGAGGTGTCCCTGCCCATGGCCGGGGGGTTGGAACTAGATCATCTTTAAGGACTATTCCAACTCTAACCATTCTATGATTCTATAAGGCCCTGGAGGGAAGAGAGGCTCAAGAAAGCTCATTAATATTAAAGCATCACCTCCTGTTGCGTTAAAGGGGCAAAGTAG
>NW_009647404.1:33095-34408 GCF_000708025.1 Charadrius vociferus | reverse complement strand
CGGGGAGGGGGGAGAAATGGGGAGAGGAGGTCACGGGGAGGGGGGCGGGATCGATGTTTGGCCGCCCTGCAGCCCCCCCTCCTCGTTACGCCCAGTTTACTCACTCGTTACGCCTGGTTTCCTCGTTACTCATCATTTACTCACTCATTACTCCTGGTTTCCTCGTTACTCCTGGTTTACTAACTCATTAATCCCGATTTACACACTCGTTACTCCTGGTTTCCTCATTACTCATCATTTACTCACTCATTGCTCCCGATTTACACACTCGTTACTCCTGGTTTCCTCGTTACTCATCATTTACTCACTCATTGCTCCGGGTTTCCTCGTTACTCCTTGTTTCCTCACTTGTTACGCCTGGTTTCCTCATTACTCGTCATTTACTCACCCGTTACTCTTGGTTTCCTCGTTACTCCTGGTTTCTTCACTCGTTACTCCTGAGTTACACACTCGTTACTCCTGGTTTCCTCGTTACTCATCATTTACTCCCTCGTTACTCCTGGTTTCCTCGTTACTCGTCATTTACTCCCTCGTTACTCCTGGTTTCCTCATTACTCATCATTTACTCACTCATTGCTCCGGGTTTCCTCGTTACTCGTCATTTACTCACTTGTTGCTCCTGGTTTCCTCGTTACTCCTGGTTTACTAACTCATTAATCCCGATTTACACACTCGTTACTCCTGGTTTCCTCGTTACTCATCATTTACTCACTCATTGCTCCGGGTTTCCTCGTTACTCCTTGTTTCCTCACTCGTTGCTCCTGGTTTCCTCATTACTCGTCACTTACTCACTTGTTACTCCTGGTTTACTCTCTCACTACTCCTGATTTACACACTCCTTACTCCTGGTTTCCTTGTTACCCATCATTTACTCCCTCGTTACTCCTGGTTTCCTCGTTACTCGTCATTTACTTCCTCGTTACTCTTGGTTTCTTCATTACTCATCATTTACTCACTCCTGGTTTACACACTCGTTACTCCTGGTTTGCTCGTTGCTCCTGGTTTACACACTCATTACTCATTATTTACTCACTTGTTACTTGTGGTTTCCTCGTTACTCCTGGTTTACGCATTCATTACTGCTGGTTTGCACAATCGTTACTCTTGGTATCCTTGTTACTCCTGGTTTACTCACTCGTTACTCCTGGTTTGTGCGCTCGTTACTCCTGGTTTCCTCATTACTCTTAGTTTCCTCACTCGTTACTCCTGATTTCCTCATTACTCCTGGTTTACGCACTCGTTACTCTTGGTTTGTGCACTCATTACTCCTGGTTTCCTCGTTATTCATAGTTTCCTCACTCGTTACTCCTGGT
>NW_009647404.1:31331-32056 GCF_000708025.1 Charadrius vociferus | reverse complement strand
CCACCTTCACTCCAACCTTACTCCATCTTCACGCCACCTTCACTTCAACCTTACTCCATCTTCACACTACCTCCACTCCAACCTTACTCCATCCTCACTCCAACCTCACTCCACCCTCACTCCAACATTACGCCATTGTTACTCCAACCTTCCCCAATCCCTACTCCAACCTTACTCCATCTTCACTCCATCTTCACTCCAACCTCACTCCATCCTCACTCTAACCTTACGCCATCGTTACTCCAACCTTCCCCTATCCTCACTCCACTCTCACTCCAACCTTACTCCAACCTTCCCCTATCCTTATGCCATCCTCACTCCACCCTCACTCCATCCTCACTCCAATCTTACTCCATCGTTACTCCAACCTTCCCCAATCCTTACTCCAACCTTCCCCTATCCTCACTCCACTCTCACTCCAACCTTACTCCATCCTCACTCCAACCTTCCCCAATCCTTACGCCATCCTTACTCCACCTTCACTCCACCTTCACCCCAACCTTACTCCATCCTCCCTCCAACCTTACTCCGTCCTCCCTCCACCCTCCTCTTCCCTCCCTCCTCCCCCCGTAGACCTACTCACCGTCACTCGCCCGGCCTCCAGCCCCACCCGCGTGCGCTGCACGAGGACCTCGACGCCGACAATGCCACCGGGGCCACCGCGCAGGAGGACGCGGAAGGGCTCAGCGCCGCTGGCGCCGGGGCAGAGGCCGGCCAGGAGGTAG
>NW_009647404.1:30648-31316 GCF_000708025.1 Charadrius vociferus | reverse complement strand
GGCGAGCGAAAGTGCGGAGGTGGCCCATGCCCAGGGCGGAGCAGGTGGCGGAGGTGGGGACGGGGTTGGGCACAGGGTTGGGCACAGGGTTGGGGACGGGGTTGGGGGCACAGGGCTCGTGGGGGTGTTTGGATGAGCAGGATGGAGCTGTGGGGACAGGAGAAGCAGTGGTTAGGCCACTTGTTCTTCTGGAAGGGTTCTTCATCCCTTCATCCCTCCATCTGTCCATTCCTCCCTTCATCCCCCCATTCTTCTGGAAGGGTTCTCCATCCATCCATCCATCCTTCCTTCTGGAAGGGTTCTCCATCCATGCCTTTCTCTACCCCTTCATCCTCCTTCTACTATTTCTCCATCCGTCCCTCTATTCATCCTTCTGGAAGAGTTCTCCATCTATCCAACTATCCTTTCTTCCTTCCTTCTGGAAGGGTTCTCCATCCCTCCATCCTTCAGGAAGGGTTCTCCATCCCTCCATCCCTCTCTCCACCCCATCATCCTTCCTCACCTCTTCCTCCATCCCCCCATTCCACTGTCCCCCCGTCCCCACTCACGGCACGGTGGCCCCTGTCCCTCGTTGTCCCCCTCCTCAGGTTGGCCGCACACCCCACACAGTTGTCCCCGTAGCACAGCCGGCGCCGTCACCGTCACCGCCCCGTCCCCGCCGAAGGCCA
>NW_009647404.1:28932-30496 GCF_000708025.1 Charadrius vociferus | reverse complement strand
GCGGGAGGGACAAGCGGGTCTGGTGGCCGGCCACCTGTGGGGAGGGGACACCGGCTGGGACACTCGGTCGCTTGTGTCTCCCCACCACTTATGGGATCTGGGGGGTGGGGAAGCCCCAGATGCCCGTGTCCCCTCCCCAGTTATGGGGTCTGGGTGGTGAGGAAGCCCTGGATGGTTGGGTCTCCTCCCCACTTATGGGGTCTGGGGGGTGGGGAAGCCCCAGATGCCCGTGTCCCCTCCCCAGTTATGGGGTCTGGGTGGTGAGGAAGCCCTGGATGGTTGGGTCTCCTCCCCACTTATGGGGTCTGGGGGGTGGGGAAGCCCCAGATGCCCGTGTCCCCTCCCCAGTTATGGGGTCTGGGTGGTGAGGAAGCCCTGGATGGTTGGGTCTCCTCCCCACTTATGGGGTCTGGGGGGTGGGGAAGCCCCAGATGCCCGTGTCCCCTCCCCAGTTATGGGGTCTGGGGGTCTGGGAAGCCCTGGACACATGGGTCCCCTCCCCAGTTATGGGGTCTGGGAGGTGAGGAAGCCCCATAAGTCTGGGTCCCCTCCCAGTTATGGGGTCTGGGGGTCTGGGAAGCCCTGGACACCTGGGTTCCCCCCAGTTATGGGGTCTGGAAGGTAGGAATGGGGTGGGAAAGCCCCGAACGCCAGTGTCCCCCCACCGCTTATGGGGCCTGGGGAAACTAGGAAGCCCTGGACATGTGGGTCCACCCCCCACTTATGGGTCCGGAAGGTGGGAACGGGGCCATATCCTCACCCTCGCCATCGTCTCCTCTCCTCGCAGCAGAACCACCTCGTAGCCATCACCGCGGAGCGTGAGGTGGCCGAAGGTGGCACCTGGTCCCCTGCCCACCTGCCCGCCCGCTGTCACCTGCAGGGCCGGCAACCGGTCGGCGCAGGTAGTCACCAACGTCTGGCTACAAGCTCCGCCCAAAGCGTAGTTCTTCCCGTCGAAGGCCCGGTAACGCCAACGCCCCAAGACATGGCAGACGAGGGGGGGCTGGGAGATGGGGAGGCATCTGGGGGAGGTTTCCACCATCTTGCACCTCGTTCCCTTCGGACAATCCACGTCGTCGCAAGATGGGGTGGTGGGAACACATCTGGGGGAGGTTTCCACCATTTTACACCTCGTTCCCTTCGGACAATCCACGTCGTCGCAAGATGGGGTGGTGGGAACGCATCTGGGGGAGGTTTCCACCATCTGGCACGTGGTTCCGGGTGGACAATGCACCTCGTTGCAGGATGGCTCCTTGGGGACGCATTTGGGCCAGTCCTCCCCCATTTGGCACTCAGTTCCAACCGGACACCGCATGTCCTTGCAGGATGGTTTGCTGGCCACGCACGTCGGCCAACCCTCCACCGTTTGACAGGTTGTCCCCGCCGGACAATGCACCTGGCTGCACGACGGCTTGGTGGGGACGCATTTGGGCCAGTCCTCCACCGTTTGGCAGGTGGACCCGGGCGGGCAGCGGATGGTGGTGCAGGAGGGTTTGTCGGCCACACAAGTGGGCCAACCTCCGGCCGTTTGGCAGGTGGTGCCGGCGGGACAACGCACGCCGCC
>NW_009647404.1:27473-28911 GCF_000708025.1 Charadrius vociferus | reverse complement strand
GGTGACACGCGGTGCCGGCTGGGCAGGAGAGGTGGGTGCCGGAGGAGGCGGGGACGTTCCTCGTCATCCGTAGGCACTTGGGCCACCCTCCCACCACCCGGCAGGTCGTGGGGCTTGGGCAACGTAGGTCGGCGCAGGAGGGGACGCGGAGGCAACGGGGCCAACCGTTGAGGACCTTGCAGGCCATGCCCGCCCGGCAGCGGAGGTTCTTGCAGGATGGGTGGGAGACGCAGGTAGGGTGACCTTCCACCACCAGGCAGGAGGTGCCGGGTTTGCAGGCGACGTGGCGGCAGGAGGTGGGGACGGGGACACAGCGGGTGCCGATGCAGGAGGAAGAAGGTGATGAGAGGGCAGGAGAAAAGGAGGGGATGGAAACGGGATGGCCCCAGGAGACAGAAGGGAAGAGGGGAGAGGTAGGAAGACACCGGGGCCACCCATCCATCACGGTGCAG
This sequence comes from Charadrius vociferus, assembly GCF_000708025.1. Classification (NCBI taxonomy): domain Eukaryota; kingdom Metazoa; phylum Chordata; class Aves; order Charadriiformes; family Charadriidae; genus Charadrius; species Charadrius vociferus. Next base: position 28,459 of record NW_009647404.1, on the reverse strand, counting down.
GTCGTGCCCTTGGGACAGCGGAGGTCGCTGCAGGAGGGTTGGTGGTGGACACACTGGGGCCACCCGTCCGTCATCTTGCACGTGGTTCCCTTGGGACATTGGAGGTCACTGCAAGAAGGTTTCCTTATGGAGGTCTTGATTTGGATGCACCGTGGCCAACCATCAACCATCTGGCAGGTGGTCCCCTTCTGGCAATGGACGTCACTGCAGGATGGTGGGTTGTGGACACACCGTGGTTGACCATCCGTCATCTTGCAGGTGGTCCCTTGGGGACAGCGGACATCACTACAAGAAGGTTTCCTGAGGGACGTCTTGATTTGGACACACCGTGGCGAACCATTAACCATCTGGCAGGTGGTCCCCTTCTGGCATTGGATGTAACTGCAGGAGGGACGGTTTTGGACACACTGGGGCCACCCGTTGACCATGTTGCACGTGGTCCCTTGGGGACAGTGGACATCATGACAGGAGGGCTGATGGTGGACACACTGGGGCCATCCATCCGCCATCTTGCAGGTGGTCCCCTTGGGACATTGGACGTCATTACAAGAAGGTCTCCTAATTGACGTCTTGGTTTGGAGACACCGTGGCCAACCATCCACCATCTGGCAGGTGGTCCCTTTCTGGCAATGGACGTCACTGCAGGAGGGGCGATTTTGGACACACTGGGGCCACCCGTTGACCATGTTGCACGTGGTGCCTTGGGGACAGTGGACATCACTGCAGGAAGGTTGGTGGTGGACACACTGGGGCCACCCATCCGTCATCTTGCAGGAGGTCTCCTTGGGACATTGGATGTCTCTGCACGAAGGTCTCTTGATGGAGGTCTTGGTTTGGAGACACCGTGGCCAACCATCCACCATCTGGCACGTTGTCCCCTTCTGGCAATGGACGTCACTGCAGGAAGGTCGGTTTTGGACACACTGGGGCCACCCGTTGACCATGTTGCACGTGGTGCCTTGGGGACAGTGGACATCATGACAGGA
>NW_009647404.1:19444-22058 GCF_000708025.1 Charadrius vociferus | reverse complement strand
TTGGCCGTTCATCATCTTGCAGGTGGTCTCCTGGGGACAGTGGACATCACTACAAGAAGGTGGTCTTGAGGACATCTTGATTTGGACACACCGTGGCCAACCATCAACCATCTGGCAGGTGGTTCCCTTCTGGCACTGGACATCACCACAGGATGGTTGGTTGTGGACACACCGTGGTTGACCATCCATCATCTTGCATGTGGTCCCCCGGGGACAGTGGACATCACTGCAAGAAGGTGGCCTTGAGGACATCTTGGTTTGGACACACCGTGGCCAACCATCAACCATCTGGCACGTGGTTCCCTTCTGGCACTGGACATCACCGCAGGATGGTGGGTTGGGGACACATTGTGGTTGACCATCCACCATCTTGCAGGTGGTCCTTTGGGGACATGGGACCTTGCTGCAGGACAGTGTCACCCCGGGCGCTTCCTTGGTGATGGGACGGATGGAGGACATTTTCCCACTTCCCGCCCAAACTGGAGAAGCTGATTGGTGGTGGGACGGCCGTCTCTGCACGCACCGTGGCCAACCCTTGGCCAGGAGACACACCGTCCCCTTTGGACACTGGAAGGTGCTGCAGGAGGGCGGGTCGTGGACGCATTTGGCCCAACCGTTGATCATCTTACACGTGGTGCCACGGGGACACCGGATGTCACCGCAGGAGGGCAAAGGACCCACACATTTGGGCCACCCCTCCAGCATTTTACACGTTGTCCCCTTCTGGCACTGGATGTCCTCACACGTGGGGCTTTTGTGGACCTGTTGTGGTGGGGACATCTTCACGGGGCCACACCAAGGCCACCCGTTGACCAGGTGACACGTTGTCCCCTTCTGGCACTGGATGTCCTCACACGTGGGGCTTTTGTGGACCTGTTGTGGTGGGGACATCTTTGTGGGGCCACACCAAGGCCACCCGTTGACCAGGTGACACGTTGTCCCCTTCTGGCATTGGACATCATCGCAAGAGGGGACATCATGGACGCAACGTGGTTGGTCATCTGTTACCGTGCAGGAGGTTCCTTTGGGACATTGGACGTCCTGGCATGGTCGTCTTGGGGCCATCTTGGTTTGGAGACACCGCGGCCATCCGTCGACCAGGTGACACGTTGTCCCCTTCTGACATCGGACCTTCTGACAAGGAGTTGGGCTTTGGACGCAGCGGGGCCACCCCTCCGCCATCTTGCAGGTGCTCCCTCGGGGACAGCGCATGTCACGGCAAGAAGATGGTTTGGAGGACACCTCGGTGGGGACGCAACGTGGCCGACCGGCCACCACCTGGCACGGGGACTCTTGGGGACAAGGATGACGGTGGCACGAGGTGGAACCGTGAAGAACCGATGGTGGCGGTGGCGGCGGTGGTGCCTCCCTTTGGAAGAGCTGTTTGCGTACGCATTTGGGCCACCCGTCGGCCATCTTGCATCGCGTCCCAACCGGGCAACGAATGAGGCGACAGGAGGGCGGGAGGTGGACGCATTTGGGCCAACCCCCAACCATCTCGCAGCGGGCGCCGGAGCCGCAACGGAAGTTGGCACACGAAGGGGTGGGGACGCATTTGGGACGCCCGGCCACCAGTTGACACCTCGTCCCACCTTTGCAGGGGAAGGAGTGACAAGAAGGTTTGGGGACGCATTTGGGCCAACCGGCCACCATCTTGCACCTCATTCCCTCCCGGCAACGGAAGTTCTGACACGACGGCAACGGGACGCACTTGGGCCCCCCGGCCACCATCTTGCATTGCGTTCCTGCCCCACATCTGACGTTGTTGCATGAAGGCAAAGGGACACATTTTGGCCACCCGTCCACCATCTTGCACTGCGTTCCTGCCCCACATTGTGTGTTCTTACATGACGGCAGTGGGACACATTTTGGCCACCCATCCACCATCTTGCATTGTGTTCCTGCCCCACATCGGATGTTCTTACACGAAGGCAAAGGGACACACTTGGGCCACCCGTCCACCATCTTGCACTGGGTTCCTTCTTCACAATGGAAGTTCTGACACGACGGCAGTGGGACACATTTTGGTCCCCCTTCCACCATCTTGCACTGCGTTCCTGCCCCACATCGGATGTTCTTACACGAAGGCAAAGGGACACATTTTGGCCACCCATCCACCATCTTGCACTGCGTTCCTGCCCCACATCGGATGTTCTTACACGAAGGCAAAGGGACACACTTGGGCCACCCGTCCACCATCTTGCACTGGGTTCCTTCTTCACAATGGAAGTTCTGACACGACGGCAGTGGGACACATTTTGGCCACCCGTCCACCATCTTGCACTGCGTTCCTGCCCCACATTGTGTGTTCTTACATGACGGCAGTGGGACACATTTTGGCCACCCGTCCACCATCTTGCACTGGGTTCCTTCTTCACACTGGAAGTTCTTACATGATGGTAGAGGGACACATTTTGGTGCCCCTTCCACCATCTTGCACTGCGTTCCTGCCCCACATCGGGTGTTCTTACATGATGGTAGTGGGATACATTTTGGCCACCCGTCCACCATCTTGCACTGGGTTCCCCCTTGCAGTCGTGTGTTCTTACATGACGGCAGTGGGACACATTTTGGCCACCCGTCCACCATCTTGCACTGCGTTCCTGCCCCACAT
>NW_009647404.1:18245-19050 GCF_000708025.1 Charadrius vociferus | reverse complement strand
GTCCACCATCTTGCACTGCGTTCCTTCTTCACAATGGAAGTTCTTACATGACGGCAGAGGGACACATTTCGGTGCCCCTTCCACCATCTTGCACTGCGTTCCTGCCCCACATTGGATGTTCTTACATGAAGGCAGGGGGACACATTTTGGCCAACTGTCTACCATCTTGCATTGGGTTCCTTCTTCACAGTGGAAGTTCTTACATGACGGCAGTGGGACACATTTTGGTGCCCCTTCCACCATCTTGCACTGCGTTCCTGCCCCACATTGGATGTTCTTACATGACGGCAGTGGGACGCACTTGGGCCACCCGTCCACCATCTTGCACTGGGTTCCTTCTTCACAATGGAAGTTCTGACACGACGGCAGTGGGACACATTTTGGTGCCCCTTCCACCATCTTGCACTGCGTTCCTGCCCCACATTGGATGTTCTTACACGATGGCAGCGGGACACACTTGGGCCACCCGTCCACCACCTGACACCGCGTCCCCTCCCGGCACCGGTAGTCCTTGCAGGAGGGCGAGGGGATGCATTTGGGTCCCGTCTCCGTCGTTCGGCAGGTGCTGCCTGGTCCGCAGGACACCCCAAGGCAGAGTTTGGCCCCACTCGGGACTGGTGGGTCGGCACCTGTGGGGTGGGGGGGGTCAACCCCAGAGCTCCATCAGCCCAACCCCGTATGAGACAGCAGAGAATCCACTGCTGGAGGGGGCGGAGTTTCTCCTTGTTGGCCAATTTCGGCAAAATTCCACACCGTTTTGGCCCTCCTCCCGCTCAAATGGGGTCTCTCCTCCCAGGGGTGTGTG
>NW_009647404.1:17030-18074 GCF_000708025.1 Charadrius vociferus | reverse complement strand
GATGGGTAGGTTTGGGGCCAGAAATGCCAAATTTGGGGCCGGGAAAGCCAAATTTGGGGTTGGAGATGGAAAAGGAGAGGTGGAATGAAAAAATGCATGAATTTGGGGCCAGAAACGTCGAATTTGGGGTTGGAGGTGGAAAAGGAGAGATGGAATGAAAAGATGTGTGGATTTGGGGCCAGAAATGCCAAATTTGGGGCTGGAAACACCAAATTTTGGGGCTGGAGATGGAAAAGGAGAAGTGGAATGAAAAAAATGGAGGGATTTGGGGTCAGACAAGCCAAATTTGTGGCTGGAAATGTCAAATTTGGGGTTGAAGATGGAAAAGGAGAATTTGAACGAAGAAAGTGAGAGGATTTGGGGTGGGAAATGACAAATTTGGGGCCGGAGAAGGAAAGGGAGAGAGGTAATAAATGGGTGGGTGGATTTGGGGCTGGAAATACCAAATTTGGGGCTGGAAAAGCCAAATTTGGGGTTGGAGATGGACAAGGAGAGGTGGAATGAAAAAAAAACCCGGAGGGATTTGGGGTCAGAAAAGCCAAATTTGGGGCTGGAACCACCAAATTTGGGGCTGGAGAGATGAGGTGGGGCAGGGGAGGAGGAGCTGGTGGGGGAAGGGGAGAGAGGCGGGGGGTGGGGTGGAATTTGGGTGGAGAAAGGGGGATTTTGGTCAAAAAAGGGGACTCACCACACTGGAGCAGGAGCCACGTCCAGAGGAGCAGCGCCCGAGGAGGCCCCATCTGCCCCACACGTTGGAGAGAGGACCGTGAGAAAGGGGACCCACCCTGCCCCATAGACCCCCACAGACCCTCATGGACCCCCACATAGACCCCATAGAACCCCACGGACCCCCCACAGACCCCAGGAGGATGCTTCTTACTTAAAAACCCACTTTCCCATCTTTTGGAACTGTTCAGTTTACATCACCGGGTATGGCTGCAGCCCAAACTACCTGTGGCTGGCAGGGAATGCTACATACATCAGACAATGAGCTCCCAAGTGTGGCGTTCCATTTGCAGGACCACACACTGGGCAGGTGCTTTT
>NW_009647404.1:16261-16973 GCF_000708025.1 Charadrius vociferus | reverse complement strand
AGGTGTCTGCGACCCACCCTGCCCCATAGACCCCACAGATCCCATAAATCCCACAGCTGGAGAGAAGACCCAGGCATCTGGGACCCACCCTGCCCCATAGACCCCATAGATCCTATAGACCCCACAGCTGGAGAGGGAATGCACGTGTCCGGGACCCACCCTGCCCCATAGATCCCATAGACCCCCACAGACACCCATAGACCCCACAGCTGGAGAGGAGGCCTAGGTGTTGAGGACCCACCCTGCCCCATAGACCCCAGGAGAACCCCATAGACACCATAGAACCTCATAGACCCCACAGCTGGGTTAGGGACCCAGGTGACCAGGACCGACCCACCCACCCACCTACCCACCCTGCCCCATAGACCCCATAGATCCCACAGACCCCATAGCTGGACAGGAGGCCCAGGTGTTGAGGACCCACCCTGCCCCATAGACCCCAGGAGAACCCCATAGACACCATAGAACCTCATAGACCCCACAGCTGGGTTAGGGACCCAGATGACCAGGACCGACCCACCCACCCTGCCCCATAGACCCCACAGCTGGACCCAGTTGTCCTGGACTCACCATGTCGGGGCCACGGAGCTGCGGTTCCTCCAAAGGCTCCGGGTTTTTGTAGGGACCAATGAGGTGGCACCAACCAATGGCGTGTTGGCTCCGCCCCCCACAGCCACCCCACTGGTCCCCCGTGGAGGGGGCGGGGCTTAGG
>NW_009647404.1:14141-16123 GCF_000708025.1 Charadrius vociferus | reverse complement strand
TGCCTTGTGGTCCTCTGTCCATCCATCCATCCTTATCTCCATCCAATGACCCCTCCGTCCATCCGTCCTTCCATTCGTATCTCCATCCAATGACCGTCCATCTGTCTGTCCATCCATCTGTCCATATCTCCATCCAACAACCCCTCTGTCCATCCATTCACATCTCCATCCAATGACTCCTCTGTCTATCCATCCGTCCGTCCATCCACATCTCCATCCAATGACCCCTACGTCCGTCCATCCATATTTCCATCCAATGACCCCTCCATCCGTCCATCCTCCATCCATCCATCCATCCATCCATCCGCCATCCGTCTGTCCATCCATCCATATCTCCATCCAATGACCCCTCCATCCATCCATCCATCCATTCATCCGTCTGTCCATCCATCCATATCTCCATCCAATGACCCCTCCATCCATCCATCCATCCATTCATCCGTCTGTCCATCCATCCATATCTCCATCCAATGACCCCTCCATCCTTCCTTCCATCTGTCCATCCATATCTCCATCCATCTATAGCTCCATTCAATGACCCCTCTGTCCATCCATCCATCCATCCATCCATCCATGTCTCCATCCAACGACCCCTCCATCCATCTGTCTGTCCATCCGTCCCTCTCTCCACCCAACGATCCCTCCATCCATCCTTCTCTCCGTCCACCCCCTTCCGTCCATCCCTCCAACCGTCCATCCCTCCCTCCGTCATCTGTCCTTCCATCTGACCTTCCGTCTCTCCAACCAGCCATCCGTCTGTCCCTCCCTCCATCCATCCATCCGTCCTCTCCTTCCTCCAACAACTCGTTCCTCTGATGATCCCTCCATCCATCCTTCCCTCCATCCAACCATCCATCCAACCATCCCTCCCTCTGATGATCTCTCCATCCATCCCTCCATCCATCTCCATCCATCTCTCCATCCATCCCTCCGTCCTTCCCTTCATCTGACCCTCTCTCCTTCCTCCATCCCTCCATCCATCCCTTCATCCCTCCATCCATCTCCATCATCCATCTCTCCATCCATCCCTCCATCCATCCAATCATTTTTCCATCCAACCAACCATCCATCTGTCCAGCCGTCAGTCCATCCATCCGTCCATCTGTCCAACCATCCTTCAATCCACCCATCCATCCAATCAGCCTTCCATCCATTCACCCATGCATCCTTCCATCCATCCGTCTATCCATCTCTCCATCCATCTTCCCATCCATCCATCTGTCCATCCTTCCGTCTAACCATCCATCCAACCATCTGCCCCTCCATCCATCCCTCCATCTACCTCCATCCATCCCTCATCCATCTAATCATCTGTCCCTCCATCCCTCCATCCATCTGGTCCTCCATCTAATGGTCCTTCCATCCATCCATCTGTCCTTCCACCCATCCTTCCATCCATCTCTCCATCCTTCCCTCCATCCATTCAACCATCCTTCCATCCATCCAACCATCCTTCCATCCATCCATCTGTCCATCCATCCATCCGTTCATTCTTCTGTCCATCCATCTTCCCCTCCATCCCTCCATCTGACCATCCATCCCTCCATCCATGTTACTATCCCTCCAACCATCCATCTGTCCATCCCTACTTCTGTCCATCCCTCCATCCCTCTATCCATCCTTCTGGTTCTCCATCCATCCATCTTCTATCTATCCATCCAACAATCCATCCTTCCATCCATCTGTCCATCCATCTTCCCCTCCATCCCTCCATCTCCATCCCTTCGTCCATCCTTCCCTCCTTCTGGAAGGGTTCTCCATTCCTCCATCCCTCCATCCTTCTGGAAGGGTTCTCCACCCATCTCTCCATCCCTCCATCCTTCTGGAAGGGTTCTCCACCCATCCCTGAATCCCTCCATCCTTCTGGAAGGGTTCTCCACCCATCCATCCTTCTGGAAGGGTTCTTCATCCATCTCTCCATCCCTCCATCCATCTGGATGGGATCTCCACCCATCCCTCCATCCTTCTGGAAGGGTTCTCCA
>NW_009647404.1:2051-9290 GCF_000708025.1 Charadrius vociferus | reverse complement strand
GATGCTCCGCCCCATATCCCCCAGTTGCCCTGGGATCCTCCGCTTGGGATCCCCCCCAAAATACCCCAACCGCCCCCGAGATTCTCCACCCCGTATCTCCTCCAACACCCCAATCCCCACCCCGATGCTCCTGGCGGGGTCTCCCCATCGCACCCCCTCCCTCGGGGCTTGGGTTGGGTGGAGTTGGGTTGGGTTGGGTTGAGTTGGTTGAGTTGGTTGAGTTGGGTTCGGTTGAGTCGAGTTGGGTTGAGTTGAGTCGGATTGAGTTGGGTGGAGTTGGGTTGGGTTGGTTTGAGTTGGTTGAGTTGGGTTCAGTTGAGTCGAGTTGGGTTGAGTTGAGTCGGATTGAGTTGGGTTGGGTGGAGTTGGGTTGAGTTGGTTGAGTTGAGTTGGGTTGAGTCGGGTTGGGTTGGGTTGAGCTGAGTTGGGTGGAGTTGGGTGGAGTTGGGTTGGATTGAGTTGGTTGAGTTGGGTTGAGTTGAGTCGGGTTGGGTTGGTTTGGGTGGCGTTGGGTAGAGTTGGGTTGACTTAGGTTGAGTTGGTTGAGTTGGGTTGAGTTGGTTGAGTTGAGTCGGGTTGATTTGGGTTGAGTTAAGTTGAGTTGGGTGGAGTTGGGTTGAGTTGGGTGGATTTGAGCTGGGTTGGATTGAGTTGAGTCGGGTTGAGTTGAGTTGTGTTGAGCAGTCAGGTGGAGTTGAGTTGGGTTGAGTTGGATTGAGTTGGTTGAGTTGAGTTGGTTGAGTTGAGGTGAGTTGAGTTGAGTCGGGTTGAGTTGAGTCAGGTTGAGTTGGGTTTGGTTGAGTTTTTTTGAGTCGGGTTGGGTTGAGTCAGTTTGGGTTGGGTTGATTCAAGTTGGGTTGACTTGAGTTGGGTCGGGTTGGGTTGGGTTGAGTCGGGTTGATTTGGTTGAGTTGAGTCGGGTTGAGTTGAGTCAGTTTGGGTTGAGTTGGGTTGAGTTGCATTGAATTGTGGTGAGTTGGTTGAGTTGAGTCAGGTCGAGTCGAGTTGTGTTGAGCAGAGTCAGGTGGAGTTGGGTGGAGTTGAGTTGGGATGAGTTGGTTGAGATGAGTCAGGTTGAGTTGGATTGAGTTGGTTGAGTTGAGTTGGTTGAGTTGAGTTGAGGTGAGTTGAGTTGAGTCGGGTTGAGTTGAATCAGGTTGAGTTGGGTTCGGTTGAGTTTTTTTGAGTCGGGTTGGGTTGAGTCGCGTTGGGTTGATTTGAGTTGGGTTGACTTGAGTTGGGTCAGGTTGGGTTGAGTAGGTTTGGGTTGATTCGAGTTGGGTTGACTTGAGTTGGGTCAGGTTGGGTTGGGTTGATTTGGTTGAGTTGAGTCGGGTTGGGTTGAGTTGCGTTGAGTTGCGTTTTGAGTTGCATTGAGTTGGTTGAGTTGAGTTGGTTGAGTTGAGTCGCGTTAGGTTGAGTTGAGTTGAGTTGGGTTGAGCCGGGATCACCCTTTAGGGTCCCCCCTGGGGCAGACAGACCCTCCGCCCCCCCCGCAACCCGCAGCCCGTCCCCGGCGCGCAGCGCGTGGCCTCGCAGAGCAGGGTGCCGTGCAGGTAGCAGGTACAGCGTTGACTACAGTTGCCCACCAAGACCTCCTCCAACACCTACAAAGCCAACCAGATCCCACCATCACCCCCAGCCCTTCACGCCCCATTTTTTCCACCCCTCAATGGTGGGCGGTGGGGTGGGGGTGGACCTCACCGGGAGGTAGCGCCCATCCTGGAAGCAGCCGCAGGTGCTGGGGAGGAGGCAGCGGTGGCCATCGGTGAAGAAGCCCTCGGCGCAGCTGCAGCCCTCGAAGCAGGGGCCGGCGCAGGGCAGGGGGTGGGCCAAGCGGGCGCAGCTGCCCTGGCAGGAGCGGGAGCAGAGGGCGTAGAGGCTGTGCTCGCCGCAGGGGAGGGCTGGATGGGGCGGGATTTGGGGGGAAAAAGGGGGAGATTTGGGGGAATGGAGTCAGCCCTGGATTGGGATTGAAACCTGGAAGGACGGTGTTGTCAACCCACGGTTGCCATCCTGTCTCCATCCCAGGGTTGCGATCCCATCCGGTGGTTGCAATCCCATCCAGGTCCACGTTTGCAATCCCATCCCAGGTTTGCAATCCCATCCCCATCCCAGATTTGGAATCCCATCTCCATCCCAGATTTGCAATCCCATCCAGATCCATGCTTCCAATTCCATCCCCTGGTTGCAATCCCATCCCCATCCCATGGTTCCGATCCCATCTCCATTCATGGTTGAAATCCCATTTCAATCCCGTGGTTGCAATTCCATCCCACGGTTCCAATCCCATCCCATGGTTCCAATCCCATCTCCATTCACGGTTGCAATCCCATCCCGTGTCTCCGATCCCATCTCCATCCCATAGTTCCAATCCCGTCTCACCTTTGCAATCCCATCCCATGGTTCCAATTCCATCCCATGGTTCCAATCCCATCCCCATCCCATGTCTCCAATCCCATCCCATGGTTCCAGTCCCATCTCCATCCCATGGTTGCAATCCCATCCCACCTTTGCAAACCCATCCCATGCTTCCAATCCCCATGGTTCCAATCCCATCTCCATTCCATGGTTCCAATCCCGTCCCATGTCTTCAATCCCATCCCATGGTTCCAATCCCATCCCCGTCCCATGTCTCCAATCCCATCTCCATCCCATGGTTCCAATCCCTTCTCACCTTTGCAATCCCATCCCATGTCTCCAATCCCATCCCATGGTTCCAATCCCATCTCCATTCCATGGTTCCAATCCCGTCCCATGTCTTCAATCCCATCCCATGGTTCCAATCCCATCTCCATCCCATGGTTCCAATCCCATCTCCATCCCATTGTTCCAATCCCATCCCATGGTTCCAATCCCATCTCCATCCCATGGTTGTAATCCCATCTCATGGTTCCAATCCCATCTCCACCCCATGGTTGCAATCCCATCTCCATCCCATTGTTCCAACCCCACCCCATGCTTCCAATCCCATCTCCATCCCATTGTTCCGACCCCACCCCATGGTTGCAATCCCACCCCATGGTTCCAATCCCACCTCCCTCACCTTCCCCCGCTCCTTCCCCCCGCCGTTGACCCTACTCACGGCAGAAGCTCTCTGTCCTCCAGACCTTCACCGGAGCTCCAGCCTCCTGGCAGGCGGCGGTGTAGGCTCCCAGACTCCGGCACAACGTGTCCGCAGCCCCACCGGTGAGGACCATCTCCTGGAGACAATGCTCGAAGAAATCCTCGGGGCCAACCTGCCCGTGACAGTCGCTGAAGGGTCCCGGTGTCACCACCATCATCCCACATGAGTTCTTGGCGTGGTAGGGCCCGGTGACATCCGGTGGGTGACCAGGACAATTTTCACACGTGTCTGAGCAGGTTATGGATTCATCTGGAACCTTCCAGGCCACCACCAACTCTTGGGTCCCGTTGACCCACGTGCCGTTGGGTCCCGTGAAATCGTTGTCGCCGTTGCCATCGAAGTCCCCGCAGAGGCCACACATCCGCCCCGCGGAGGTGCTGGGGACGGTGACCAAGAGGACGGCGGTGGCGACGTAGACGAGCCGGTGGCCCGGGGCGGTTTGAAGGACGATGGTGGTCCCTTCTTGGGTCACCCAGGTCTTCCCATCACCCACCGAGAGCGGGAGAGCGCGGGTCTCCCCGTCCACCTGCGGGCAAAGGAGGAAGGAGATGGAAGTTCTGAGATGTCCCCCCACTTTGTCCCATCACCTTTGGGTCCACCCACGGTGACGGAGGAGGAGCTCCACCCCACATGTGTCCCTCTGGAGCTCACCCGTCCCCAGCATTATCCGGAGCTCACAGCATTATCCGGTGGTTTTTTTTCCAGCGGATAATCCCGAATTTTGGTTGGGTGATGGGTCAAGACTCGTTCCTCCGGCAGAGGAATTGGGTTGAGGACAGAGGGAGAGGAGAAGTCGCGGCAGAAGGTGGTGGAGAAAGTGGGGTGAGGGGCGGGAGAGCCATTCTGAGGAGAGGAGGAGGAGAAGAAGGATCTCAGAGGGCTTTTTGGGGGAGATAAGAGAAGAAGAAGGATCCTGGAGAGCTTTGCAGAAGAGGTGGAGAGGAGAAGAAGGATCTTGGACACCTCTTTTTTTGGAAGATAAGGAGGATCTCTGAGAGCTTTTTGGGGGAGAGAAGAGAAGAAGGATCCTGGAAAGGTTTTTAGAAGACATGAAGAGGAGAAGAAGGATCTCACAGAGCATTTTCGAGGAGATAAGAGAAGAAGAAGGATCCTGGAGAGCTTTGTAGAAGAGATGGAGAGGAGAAGGATCTTGGACACCTTTTTGGGGGAAGATAAAAGAAGAGAGCTTCTTGGGGGAGATAAGAGAAGAAGAAGGATCCTGGAAAGGTTTTTAGAAGGCATGAAGAGGAGAAGGAGGATCTCGGAGAGCATTTTAGAGGAGATAAGAGAAGAAGAAGGATCCTGGAGAGCTTTTTAGAAGAGATGAAGAGGAGAAGAAGGATCTCCAAGAGCTTTCGGGGGAGATAAAAGAAGAAGGACCCTGGAGAGCTTCGTAGAAGAGAAGAAAAGGAGAAGAAGGATCTCAGAGGGCTTTTTAGGGCCACCAAAGAGGACAAGCAGCATCCTGGTGCACGGGGATAGTGGGCTCCACCCCAGGGTGACCCGTTGGGATGGGGCTGTGGCTCAAAGGGTTTGAGCTGCTGGTGGCCCACCCAGAAGCCAAACACTCACCTCAACGCTCCACCTGCTCCCGCTCCGCATGGTGACCCGGGAACCCCCGACCGCCACGGTGACATCTCCACCCTTCTCCAGCGTCACCTCCAACTCCTCACCATCCCCGTGACACGCCTTGGCCAGGAGGTAACGACAAGTGCCACCCAGGGTGACGTTCAACCCGTCGAAGGTGACCAACCGTCGGTCCCCCAAGAGGACGCAACGGCCCCGGTGGCCACCGTGACAACCCCGGATGCCTTTCTCCACCCGACACTCCTGACCTGGAGGACACGGGGCAGCCCAACAGGTCACCGTCCCCAACCCCGTGCACCGGCAGCGTTGGGCGCACCCCTCGTTGGGGTAAAAGTCTTCTCCTCGTGGGTAGTAACGTCCCCCGTGGTGACAACCGCAATCGGGGGGTGACACACAACGTTCGCCGCTGAGGACGTAACCTTGGTCGCAGAAACACCCTTCGGTCCTCGGGAGGTCACACGGCTCCGGGTCCTCGGGGTGGTGGCACGTGGCGGGACAAGAGGTGCCATTCAGTTCGTAGTGCGCGTGAGGGGGACAAGCGGGTGCTGGGGGAGGGGACAGGAGGAGGGCGGGGTCAGCACTTTGGGGTGAAAAAGGGGGAATTTGGGGACTGACGGGGACAGGGTGGGGGGGAGGATTAAAGGGTTGTCCCCAAATCAGGGGGGGGGGGTGGGAGGGGTTTCCAATGGGATGACCTCAGACGGAGACGCCCATTGGGGATTTTTCTCCTCTTGAGGATGTTCCCAATCTCCCTTTTGACCCCCAACTGGGACGGAGAGCCCCATCCGAGGATTTTTCGCAGAATGTCATCTATGGATTTTCTCCGAACCTCATCCAAGGATCTTTCTCGGAACCTCATCCCAAGATTTTTCTTAGAGCCCCATCCAAGAATTTTTCTTGGAGCCCCATCTAAGGATTTTCTCCAAACCCCATCCAAGGATTTTCTCTGAAATCCATCCCGAGATTTTTCTCGGAATACCATCCGACGATTTTCTTGGAACACCATCCAAGGATTTTCTCGGAACCCCATCCAAGGATATTCTCCAAACCCCATCCAGGGATTTTCTCGGAACCCCATCCAACGATTTTTTTCTCCTCTGACCAGGTTGGATGCAGATCCCTCTCCGGGATTTTCCACCTCTGAGGATCCTCCCGTCTCCCTCTTGACCCCGGATTGGACAGACAACCCTATCCAAGATTTTGCCTCCTGGAATTCTCCTCAGCTGGAGATCCCAAACTGGGATTTTCTTCCTCCGAGGAAGCTCCCGTCTCCCTTTTGACCCCAACGTGGATGGAGATGCCTCTCCAAGGACTTTCCTACCCCAACCAGCTCCGCTGGAGGTCCCAGTCTGGGATTTTCCTCCTCCCAGGACATTCCCATCTCCCTCTTGACCCCATCTCAGCTGGAAACCAATCTCCAAGGATTTTCCTCCTCCAACCAACTTGGATGGAGATGCAAATCCTGGGATTTTCCTACTTCCTACTGCCTGGCCAACCCCCAAATCCACCTACCGCAGAAGGTCTTGGAGCCTTCCAAGGACCATCCAAGGACCATCCAAGGACTTTCCTACTCCAACCAGCTCTGCTGGAGATCCCAATCTGGGATTTTCCTCCTCTGAGGACACTCCCGTCTCTTTTTTTGACCCCAACGTGGATGGAGATGCCTCTCCAAGGACTTTCCTACCCCAACCAGCTCCGCTGGAGGTCCCAGTCTGGGATTTTCCTCCTCCCAGGACATTCCCTTCTCCCTCTTGACCCCATCTCAGCTGGAAACCAATCTCCAAGGATTTTCCTCCTCCAACCAACTTGGATGGAGATGCAAATCCCGGGATTTTCCTACTTCCTACTGCCTTGGCCAACCCCCAAATCCACCTACTGCAGAAGGTCTTGGAGCGCCATGGCTCGAGGACTGCTCCAACCTCCTGGCAGGCAGCCGCGTAAGCCGTCACCGCTTGGCAGACGATGGCTTTGTGCCCTCGGAAGCGGCAGTAATCGGTGACGCACGCCTGGAAATAAGTCTCGGGGTCAACCCGGAGGTGACAAAACCGGAACGGTCCCTCGGGTGACACGATGAGGCCACACTCCTCCCCGTTGGCCCGTTGTTTGCGGGCGATGACGGCACGGCTGGAGCATTGGCGCGGCGGTGGCCGGTCACATGTCGCCGCCCCCTTTGGCACCTCCTGGGGGACGTCGTTTTGGGGGTCACCATCGAAATCGCCGCAGAGGCCACACAGACCCCCCGCGTAGGTGCTGGGAACAGTGACAACCACGTGGCTCCGGCCATCGAAGGAGATGCTCAAGCGGAAGTCGGTGCGTAAGGAGGTGCCCCAACCCCGGCGGGCGATGGAGATCTTGCCCCCAAGAAGGGTGGGGGGCAGGTTGACCAAGAGGCCATCGACCTGGGAAGGGGGACAGGGGGGATGTTCTGGGGGGTTGTGTGGGGTGGGGTGGGGAAGGAGCCCCATGTGGGGTTGAGTTTGGGGAGGAGCGGCAGGGGGGCTGGCAGGGCCAACCACCACCCAACA
>NW_009647404.1:528-933 GCF_000708025.1 Charadrius vociferus | reverse complement strand
CAACGACCCCGTTATGGGGCCGCCCTCACCATGGCCCTTCCCGGGAAGCGGTGGCTGAGGGAAATGTTGTACCCGGAGACGATGACCTGCACCGAAGTGGCGAAGGACGCGCCGTGTCCCTCCCCCACCTCGTTCTCCACCACCACCCGGAAACCCACCAACCCTTCCCTCGCCCCACACGTCCCCACCAACTCCTGGGGGCAGTTCCCCCCGAAATGGAAGCTCCGCCCGTCGAAGGTGACGTAGCGCAGGTCCCTCCCGTACCGACACGTCCCGTAACTTGTGGGGTAACACCCTCTCTCCCCCTTCTCCACCCCACACCTCTCCCCCGCCCCACACTTGGCCTCCCTACACCCAACCCCCTGCCCCCCGGCGCCGCAAACGCAACTGAGGGCGCAGTTGGCA
>NW_009647404.1:0-372 GCF_000708025.1 Charadrius vociferus | reverse complement strand
GCCACGCAGCTGCCGTTGAGGAGGATGAAGTCCTGAGGGCACTCGCAGATCTCCCGACAGGAGGAGGAGCAGTTTTCGG
Source organism: Charadrius vociferus (assembly GCF_000708025.1). Taxonomy (NCBI): domain Eukaryota; kingdom Metazoa; phylum Chordata; class Aves; order Charadriiformes; family Charadriidae; genus Charadrius; species Charadrius vociferus. The sequence goes on along the minus strand of NW_009647404.1, from coordinate 293 downwards.
GGCCGCGGAGGTGGGCGCAGGTGCGGGGGCAGCCGCAGGGGTTGTAGAGGGTGTTTGGGGGGCAGAGAGGGGCTGCGGGAGGGAGGGGAGGGGTGAGTCAGGGGGTGACCACCCCCAAAAAAAGGGAGAAGATGCAGTCGGGGGCGGGAAATCCCAAATCCCAGTGCAGCACTGGTGTTGGAAATCCCCACCCCAGTAGCAACCTGGGGGCAGGAAATCCCAAATCCCAGTACAACACTGGTGTTGGAAATCCCAAATCCCAGTACAAAAACCCAATCCCAGTGCTACTCCCA
>NW_009647403.1:140993-152784 GCF_000708025.1 Charadrius vociferus | reverse complement strand
AAAACAAATCAAACCCAGTCCCTACTCGGGGTCTTAAATACAATGTACTACCATTGCATTCTTCTAGCAAATGAGGTTACAGCTAAAATAATAATATCAGTGAGTGTAAGGAAAATCGAGCAAACATACACAAAGTTAAACAGCATATCCAGATAATCAATTTTTTTAAAACAATAACATTTAAAAAGAATAACAGTTTTTTAAAAGTGCAATATTAAAAAATATTAGCTTTAAGGGTTTTGTTTCCTCTGTTATTAACTTTAATGATTTATAGAGCAGAAAAAACCCACAGCCTATGGTAAAGACTGAAAACAAAGCTTCATGATGACCAAGGAGCTACTTACTTCCTGCCTGACCGGAAGTTGCACAGGGTGGATATCAGGAATGTAGAGCTTGAATGGGTGTGATGCTATCAAGAAGGAATTAAACAACTTCTCAGATGCCTTTTCCATCCTGAATGCTACGATCACAGGATAAAACCAACCGACAGAAAATCCCAGACAGAATCTAAAAATAAAATCAAAAGAAATAACTATTTCTCTTATCCCGATCCTGTAATCATGTCTTAGAAGGATAGAAGGACTTCTTAGGGGGAAACTAGCCAAAAGTAATATATTCCCTAAAGAAACAGTGAACAGTAGTCAAAAACTACACAGGAGAATTGTTGCTTCCCATCAGCTGAAAATGCCGGTAGCCTCCTAAGAGAGGTGTTACTTCCTTATTTTTTTTAAAAAAGGAATTCTATTTCATTTCCATGTGAGTTGGTGCTCACATATGTCCAAATTCTAGTGAATGACAGGAACCACCATAATAACCTTAAGAAATCCTTCTATCCTTCTAAGAAGGGATAGAGATTCCAGAGATCAGCAGAGGGAACAAACTGGTCTGGCTGGACACTCTTATTCCTCCAGAACAAAACTTGACAACAGGTTGACATAAGCAGGTCTCCACATGACTAAATATTCAGTCTTAAACCAGCGAATCCAAATGAGTTTGCACAAGAAAGCCGAGCTGTCAGACATCTTCCACCAAATTGCTTCTACATTGGGTAGCTGTCCCACTGATGTCCAATTTTGCATGCTTATGTGGGACCAGAGGAAAGACAATTCTTAGTTTACCAAAATGTGCTGTCCTTTCTCAGCCCATCACTAACTGGGTAACAAATTCAGTCCAGATGAAGGCTTTCAGCATGCGGAGGATCTCATCATCTAAATGATGAATACACTATTTCTCCTCCCTGCTGTGGGCAGAACTATTTATCTTAATTTTGATTGATGTTCTTAGGCAGGAAAAATGGTGGAATTGACAGAAAACAACCCACATGCACAGTGTGAATACATTACAATGAGTTTATTCATCTCCCATAACCAAAAACATACTTTTCCTTTTAAGCTTAAATGCCATTAATTTGGAACATTCACCTACAATTTTTCAATTCATACTATTATTAAATTATGAATTCTTATAAATGGACAAGACTATGCAAAGTCATATAGCTTAGTGGGTGAATACTGCTTGCATGTGTCAATGCTGTGTTGTGTTTTATAGCATCTTCCTGCACCCTGTCCCGTTCTCTCAGAGATACGAACATGCCAAGGCATAATTTGCTCCCGGGACAATCACAGTCCCCAGTTTCTTTCTAGACATTTTCAGCATGTTGAGAACCTCCAGTGAAACAGCTTTCCAGAAAAGTGAAGGATAGAACATAAACCTGACAGTACTGTAGGGACAAGAGAGGAAGACATTTCTTTCCCTGGGAAGGAGATAATAGGAGAAGGAAAAGTAGATGCTTAAATGACAGTTTGTCTGCCCATAATCATGATGTAGAGATTTCTGAGGGGGTTTTTTTGAGTACTTAAATGCAGAATGGAATTCCATGGGTAAGACGAAACACAGAGCAAGGAATAGCAATTCATTAACAGCTCAGAGCAAGGAAAATTCCTGTGAGAGATGCTGCAGCACTTGAGTGTTATGGGAGGTCAGCAGGGGAGATGAGGTCTCATCTCTGGACTAGAGCGAATCTGGGGGCTATGCCAACCCACAAACACTTTCTTTCACCATGTCACACCACAGAGACTTCTGAATTGTTCCTAACGTGGATGGAACAGTTGTCTTCACAGCCGCAGACTCTGACTTGCATATAGGTACATAGAATGAGGGTAAATCACCCCTTCCCACTCTGAAGGCTATGACAAGCAGCGTGGCCAGCCTTCTTTTTACTCAATTCCAATGAAGACCTCTAGACAGGAGGAAAAGCCTGTGCTCTCTCCTTAAATGATTGACACTTTATCTAAGTAAAATGTCAGAATTTGTTGGACATACGTAACCTGATCTGTCATTGAACCTTTGAAAGCAAAAACGCCAGTACAAGTTATTTTTCAGTACCAACTCCGAGGATGCTATTTGTCATAAATCACATTACAGGCAAAGCTGGATTGGCATCTGTTGAACATTCAGTTCCAAACAGTTAAAAGCAGAATTTCAAAACCTGGTGACTATTCTGACCGTGAAATCAGTCTGAAATCTGAGTCTGACAGAAACAATTTTCATCATCCATCGTTCATAAATCAGCATTCATATTCCACCATGGTTAGACGGGTGACTTACATTCAGCTGGTCAGAACTTTTCTGTAACTAACCACATTCTAACTGCAAGTTACTGTGCATCAACCCCTGAGAGGCTGTGCAGTCTCCACCCTTGGAGTATTCAAGACTCAACTGGACAAAGTCCTCCGCAACCTGGTCTTGTATCATGGCTGATGCTGTGTTGAGCAGGAGTTGGACTAGAGACCTCCTGAGGTCCCTTCCCATCTGAGTTATTCTGTGATTCCAGGCGCACAACTTCAGTTTGAGCATTCCTACCAAAGTGGCAGACTCTACTAAATCTGGGCTAACAGTAGCCAGCTGCATTCCCCCAGGCTGTCTTTTGGAGTCAAACCTGGTTACCCACACGAGGAAAGGAGCTTGCTTGCAGAGAATCGGGCTTGCAGAAAGAAGCTTCTCAGCAAGGTCCGCATCTCAGGGTCATGTAGTCTTAGCAGGTCACACGTTCCCCATTTGCAAAGTTATTAGTGAATTGAGGTCACAAAAGTAACAAGAAAGAGGAGGAAAGAAAAGGGTTTGTATTTCTCAGAACTGCACAGGGTGTCCCTACCCCTGCTCATTTCCCAGATACACTCATTTTATCTCAGGAGTGCCTTTCTGTCAGGATTTACGGCTGTGGGAATCTCCATAACAGGACCTTTATGAACCACAGGTATCAGTCTCTAAAGTCTTTTTGTTCTGATAACTGGGGAAGTGTGTCTACATGCATCACCTTAATTGCTCTGCTTTTCATTTCAAGGGACAAGTCCTAGCAAATGAGGCTTGTTCTTCCCACTCCTTCTGCTATCGAAGAAACAAAGGGAATGCTTTAACGGGCTTCCTAAGTAGGCAAAGGAGCTGAAATGACTATTCTGAAACTCTCTAATGACCTATGTGCTTGTCTATATTTCTTCCTCTGTGTACACGCAAAAATGAAAGCTCGTAATTTTATTCAGGAATCACCAGTCTGTTTACATGGGCCAATGGCAGACGTGCTAAATTTCCCCATGCATTTAAATACCCCTAATTTCAAATTCAATTTAGCCATTGTTTGGCTGGTAGATGCATTTGAACATACAGTCTGTTTTTTATTAACCACCAAAGAAATCACGTCAAACTAGGCTTCCCACCCACCCCAGGGAAATAAATGATGAGCAACAGCCTCCAAGTTCCCCTGAAGAAGCAGAAGAGTTTGATTATAAGGCGTGAAGGACAGGAATGGGGAGAATCAGGAGAAGATACAAGGATCTTCTTAATCTGTCCTACTGCTGGGATTGATTCAAGCTTGAAAGAGTAGCAGTCTAACTTATTCGCCAAGAAGGTGCACCCATGGACTCTTCCCTTCCATCAGCGACGCCCACAGCTAAGATCATGTGTGCTGTCTTCACTTGGATCTTTTACGCTTGAACTGAAGATGATGCTATTAATCTCAGCTAGAGCAAACAGTTTCTCTTTTGCCTGGGTTGCCCTAGGAGCATAAATGTCATGGTTTTTTTCTGTGAAAAGTGAAGAGCTCCACTTCATGCATGTGTAAATGTATTGTAAACCCAGCCTCTGCCTCAATCCCCTATAGAGTCATTTTCAGAAAGGGAATTGAACAGCAGAGAAAAGAAAAAAAAAACAGCTTTTGAAGCAAAACATCAAGATAATAAAATCTTTTTATACAAATAAGACCTATTTTGCATGCCTACCGCTAGATCAGATAGTAACAAGAGATCCACGTGCAAACTTCCATTTATCTGTATCCATGGTTTTGTTCACTATCCCAACAAGATTCAGACATATATTCAACAGTGATAAGTAATCAGAAACGACACAAAGAAACTCTGAGAGATAATTTGGGGCAGGAGGGAGGCAAACTTTTTATCCTAATAAGTGGTCGGGGGGGGGGAGCAAACAACAAAACCGCACAAAAACTCTTGTAGAGAAGAGTGGGTGGAAATTGATTTGATCACCATTTCAGCACTCCCGCATAAAAAGGAGGAAATATCTGAGGCTCGAGGACTCTTCATTCTTGCAAAGGAAGGTTGAATAAAATGCAGCCTGTGAGAACAACAGCTCCCCCTGAGAAATGACAAAGCCGCCCAGCCAGCAGGTAAATAGAATTAGGCAGGGACTGAAGGCACTCTCATAAATTGTAGCTGAAAAACACTGGGGAGACTTATCAGCTTTCCAGTTAAGTCTTTTGTTCTTTTTCCATCCCTCAGTAATTTGCTCTTTGAGACATAACCCTTGGTTTCCACAGGGTGAGCCAAAACTACAATAATGAAGCAGACACAGTCCTGAAGCCTCACTGTGACTCGATAACATGAGGCTGTCTGAAAAAACAAACACCAAAGCACCTGAGTGAGGACTGCTGACGTCGAGGCTCATGTATGCAATGACACGCAGTGGAGCCCTGTGGTCCATGAAGGGAGAAATGTCTGGGGACCAGCACCTGGTAAACCGGTGGTCTTACAGCATGTCCAGGATCAATACTGGAAACAAAACGTTTCAAGAGAAGCAGAACCAGAGCTGAACCCCATGCAAAGCTCCCTGAAATGCTCCCCTTGGTGCCTTGGAGGTGGTACTGCCGCCCTGACTGGGTGAACACCCTGAACCATGTTGGATTACTGTACAGTAAGCTATATTAAGCAATATCATGAAGCTTTTCTAACCAAAGGAAGAGGAGATTGTTCAAGCTCAGGCAAAATTGGACAGCATTTGAGCTACCGTCTCACATTGGCACCACCTCCCTTTAATTTCCCTTGACAATGCAAACAGCACCATGAAGGTGTCCATCACAGCAGCCAGGTTACTTTTCCATGAGTAGAAATGACAAAGTTTTGTAGTCAGTTGTCTTAGTCCAGGGCAGATAGTTCTGCTGCAACTCAGAAAAACACAGATTTGCACAGGTGTGTTTTTTTAAGAACTGAGCATTTGACTCATAATTAAGATTCCATCTGATTAACTGATTTGCTTTCCACTATCTGACCAGTCATTGTCAACTGAGATGAATGAGCAAGCCTCCTCTCCCCTCTGCCTTCCAGTTTAGATGTTGAATGAAGAGGAAGAAAAAAAGCAATTTGAGGTGGATAAGGAGAGACAGAAATTTTTCAGAATATATTTCTTCTGGATCAGCCTTTCAGGAATGCATTTCAAAATGAAGACAAACGTTTATTTTGTTACACACTGGAATCAAAATAAAGAGTGGTTCCTCAAGCACGCTAATCTGTTCTTCCCTCTGTGAAACCATTCCCTGAGCGCCAACTGAATCTTCAAATGTTGGTCTGTCCTCTTGAAAGTGCTTTAGTTGGGTTGCTTTTTGTCAAGCAGCAAATTCTTAAAACGTTTTGATCTTCCTCTGCCTCTTCCCAACAGGAAGGTAAGTCACAGCTGCTGTAGAGTTTCTGTCATGCTGAGGGACCACTTTGGAAAAGTGCCTGGGGACGGGCTGTGAGCACCCTTTACCTATCAGACCTCAACCTGTCTGTTGTCTGCATTGGCCCGCTGCAAATCTTCCGCAGGACATACGACAGCTTTCTGGTTATTTATTTGCCTTAAGAAGCCTTTGCTTTGAGAAGTACCCTCATTCCACATAGCTTCAGGAAGTTTTCTACCCTTCCACTTATACAAATTATTCTCTATTTATGTTACTTTCTGCCAGAAGTTGGCCTACGGGTGCTGGATCACTACTAAGACACTGTTTTGAATACCTATCCAGAACCATGTGAAAAGGAAAATAAAATAATCTTTATGCTATCCCCTGGCCTTTTCTTCCCCACTTGGAAACATCAATAGAACACTGTTTCTCAAGGTAATGTGTCTGAAGGGGGGACCAACCTCGCAAGACGGCAGATAGCAAACCATACGGTACCTGCGGTATGAAGATTTCACAGCCCATTCTCCAGTTCTGTGGCAAGACGCTTTGTAGGTCAAGTTTTCTTCTGCTGCCCTTCAGCAACACTGACAGTCCTGAGGTCTGTTTTCCTTCCCGGTAGGCAGCGAAGCCTAAATGAAGTTGCCACTTACCAGGTGGTGCCAGCTGTTCTCATCTTCCTTATTCTTTGCAATGCTCCACTGCATCAGCTGTTTCTCCCCATTAGGCACTCCCAGCACTTCTTGCTCACCATTGCAGCTTGCTGCTATCGTCTGTTATATATCATCCTTCCAGCAAAAGGTGATTGCAGCCTTCAGAACTCACGCCGTCTTCCCACACACAGGAAAATCCTGAATAAGACATATGTCTTTCACTTACTGTTATGTTTCCCACCACTGCTATTTCTCAGCTGCTGAAAAACTGAATTTTGATGTGTCCTTCTCTCTTTCCCCAAATGTTACATTTTGCACCTCAAACGTGCAAACTGTTCATTTGGTCAACAGTGAATAACTGCCCCATATGTTTTCAGACGCCGCCAGTTGGCTCAGCCTCCTTTCCTTAGACCTACCACTTTTTTCCCAGTACGTGACATGTCTCCTCTTTTTTCAAGATACCTTCCTGAACATAACAAAATGATGTGACTGATGAACGGACTGAGAGCCGCCCTGTGCAGAAGGACTGGGGGATATTGGTAAACGAAAAATTGGACGTGAGCAGGCAATGGGTGCTTGCAGGCCAGAAAGCAGGCTGCATCCTGGGCTGCATGAAAAGAAGGACGGCCAGCGGGTTGAGGGAGGTGATTCCCCATCTACTCCAGTGAGACGCTGGAGCAAGTTTCCTAGGGAAGCTGTGGCTGCCCCATCATTGGCAGTGTACCAGGCCAGGTCGGATGGGATTTTGACCTAACTGATCTAGCAAAACATGTCCCCACACCCATGGCAGTGGGGTTGGACTAGCTGATCTTTAAAGGTTCCATCCAACCCCAACTATCATTTTAAGATTTCAGGGCAGAGGGTACAGGAGAGAAGAGGAGAGAAACCACAGCTGTGACAGCGGATATTTTCTAGGATACCTTGGACTAGCTGATCTTTAAAGGTTCCACCCAACCACAACTGTTCTACTATTTTAAGATTTCAGGGCAGAGGATACAGAAGAGAAAAGGCGAGAAACCGAAATTATGACAGGGGATATTTTCTAGGATACACGTGTGTAAAGATCTCAAGATTATCACAGCACCTTCCGGCAGGTCTTTTTAAAGCATGAAATGTGTCTCCTCAAGTATCTGTGAATTCAGCTCCCCTAGAAATTAGGGAATATCTAGGTACTTTGAAATTCCAGGTATGGCTTGCATCTTTAGACCTTTACAAGCCTTAAGAGCAAAACAAACTTCAATTCTAAATGAAAAGAAATACCAATGGCATACTTTAACAGGCGCTTGCTGGAGCAATGAGAAATACCCCTCACAATAACAACACAGAAAGTCCTCATGAGCAAAATTCCATCTTTGTCCACACAGAGACTGGTAAACACTGACACATAGTAATGGACATCTCCCATTTGCGTAGGTTTAAAAGGAGATCTCTGTCCCCTGCAGAGCAGAGAAGTACTGCATAAAATTAATGCCTACAAAACATGAGTCAGTGCCAAATTTTATTCTGTTCTTCTGAGCGGAGACTAAATATTCTATCAAACAAACAAAGTCCAGTGGGAACTTGATCCTGAATCATGATTGTATCCCTATGTTCCAAACAAATAAAATTGTTTCAGCACAGATTTATGGTTATTGAACAATATTATTGAAAAAGCCAGTAATTGCTTTGGCTCCGGCCACTATTAAATCTTGGAAAACCACTTTATAGAGCAATACTCTTCATTTCCTATTAATACAAAGGCTGGAGTTAACCAGCTTGAGGGAATTCACTGAAATTGTATGTGAAGTAGATACAATATCCCAGGAGAGTAAAATAAAGATGACTCTTGGCAAAAAGAAACTAACACAATGCTGCTGAATGAGAATCATAGATCTGGCGGGAGCGTACATGACAGAGATGAATGGAGCCCCAGGAGTTTAGCAGCAGAGGGTTCTATTATGTTCTTCAGTTTATAAGTGAGGAAATTTTAGAAATCACGTTGCCTTCTAATAAGACCTGAGAAGATCCCCTGTTCAGCAAGGAGGAAAGAAGTTATTTAAAAAATATTGTTCTTTTAAAACATTTAAAAATACAAGGGAAATAAGATCAACCTTTTTTATTCAGTAAAGAAAAACCTACCATCAGGACAGATAGCAGACAACTTCACTTTCATATACTGCATGTTGCAAAAAAAGCGAAACAGAGTTGATCCCCAGTCACTGTTTACTCTCCAGAATCAACTCTGCTGTGTTGATCACAGTGCTAAGAGTGTGCAGTCTCTGCTTTTGAGGTATAAAAGAGCCTGGCACTTCACTTTAAACATGCTTCCAAGAGTTTTGAATCCAGAGCCTAAGCAAACCTTTCAGCTGCTTTCATTTAATTTCATTTCTTTTCCTTACCAAACTCTTTATTTTCTCTTGCTGATTTGAAAGCAAAGCCATTTCAAAGGCAAAATCAGTGTATCTCCAGGACGAAGGCATTGGGTTTAAGTCTTTTTAGAGCCAAAATCTAATGCCTGTGCTGAAAGCATGTGCAGTATTCTGGGTACAGAATAAGGAGGACTTCAGCAATAACAGGGAGAGATGTTCTCCTGTGGGAATTATGGATAGATATGCTTTGAGTGGGAGGTTTAACATCACTGTGTTATGGGGGATGCGGAAAAGGAAAATTAGAAGGTGTTTCGGGCTACTTGTGTTCTCATAGTAATTGTGAAGTCAGAGCAAACACGTAGGGAGACATCAGTGCTAGTTGTTGGTAATAGTGCTACCTTTGTTAAGTTTGCTAGCAGCTATCAGGAGGCTATCATGGTACGAGTAATTACATACCTCTTGCTGGTGGAAGCATTTGAATGTGGTCTTATTCTTAGTTTGTGCTGGCAAAAAAGAATAAGAGTGAAGAAGCAAGACCATGGAAAATGTTTTTTTTTTTCTTTTTTTGTAAGGCTTGGAAGATTCTTGACTTACATGGCTCCATCCCAAGTTTCTAAATGATGGTCAGAATTCCAGGGGGAAAATGTAGAAAGAAGACAGAAAGAGAGATTGCGGCAATGGCTGTAGTGGGCTGTATTTTGGAGCATTCCTGGAATGTCCATGTCTAAGATGTGTTGTGAAGTTTGGTGGTGGAGTGATTGCTAAGCAATGTGACATGACAGCATGGAAGTTGTACTCTAGACGGTCCCCAGGCTGGGGCATGGTTTGCAGTCCTGCTGCTGCGGAGGGGGGTCAGCCTTTCTCTCCTACAGGCAGAGATGTGTTTGCGAACCTGTCCTTGCATCAGCACCAGGAAGCTCATGGCTGCACACACTTAGATTAGGATTAGGTAATTATGGCCTAGGCTGTTTAGAAAACAATTGCTTCCTCCAGGCACCAGTTGCCCTTCCACCATCCCCTCTCCGAGTCATGGTGGTGCAGGTCCCAATGGGGCTGAGGTGTAAAAAGCTGTGCAGAGCTAAAACAAAACTCATTGCTTTCACTGGGGTCACTTCAGTGCAGCCTTACAGAAGGTCATACTGGCACAGGAGAGAGGTTAGTGACCTTCAGCATGCCACAAAAGGAGGATCTGGAAGAAGAAATGTTTTCATTTGTTTCCACTGCCAAAGAAAACAAAACACTGGTCCTTGTTCTTCAACTGTGTTTCCACATCGGTCATTTTCCACTGCAAAACTGAAAGAAGGAAGCCCTTCCCAGTCATATTTTCAAAATTATTTTTTAAAGATAGACTATTTCACAAACTTAATTCACAGCAATGTGCGTAATCCCCTTAGATTGACCTGTCATGTCTGTACCACTGTGGCTGTAAAACTGTGCAAAGTAAATAATCTGTAAAAAAAGAAAAAAAAAAATTAAGAATGTGTAAGGTTGTAGAGAGAAGGCTGTGTTTTTACCAGAGATGTATCATACAGAGTTCTCCTTGTTCCTAATTGAATGGATATAGCATCATCTGGTTTCCACTGAAGCATCTGTTGGGCATGCAGAATTCATTTGCTGCGACCTTTGCTTCAAGCTTGCTATTCAAGAAGATGTGCTCATGCCAGTAAATACATTCAATGAGGTATTTTTGAAAAGTGAAAGCAACTGAAGCAGAGTCTGTTCAGAGGCAGTTATAAATTTTCTTAACAACTTACTCTTTCTAATAGAACTACTGATTGTTGCATGCACAGTGAACAGGAGAGTTGTAGTTTCTGGATGAACTACGTTAATCTGAAATCCAGTTTGAAAATATATAACAGACGTGGTTAGTCCTGGGGAAGGTGCCGGAGCACCATGCATCATTATGCCTCAAAAGTCTGAGAAGTTACTTTTTAAGAGGTCATTTGACAAAGAGTTAAGTTTTGCTTTAATAAATGAGGGGAAATTAATTGTGATTGTAGGTTTCGTCTCACACATTTAACAGCTCAATGGTTAATCAATCATTTACATTGATGGAACTTTTTTTCAGCAATATGTGACTTTTTCTTTTTTTTTTCAATGAGGATTGCATTATATTTTTTTTTGGCGAGGGGAGAAATTGTTCCTCCTCAGAAATTTTTTCAAAAAGGTCTAATGTATGTCTTTCTTTTGAAGATCTTCAGCTCCTCACAGACTCCTTTGAATTCTGTTTTGTATCATAGCAGGAGAAGACTTTCAACAAAGATGCCTGTGAGTAGTCAGCTAAAGGGAGGAAAAATATTACGAGTTTCTTATAACAACCTATCCTTACTCAGATTTCAATATACACCCTTCTGCTTACAGCTCTTGTACTGTGTAACATAATGGAGAGAACTTGCAAACTTACTCCCAAGTTTGCCATAGGAATTGAGCCCCATAGCCTCACCCCAAAACCTTATCTCTCTTTTATGACAAAGTGGCAGGATCCTGTTTACTGTTGAGTCTTTCAACTCACTTATTCCATCACAATTGTCATAAATATTGGAAGATTTATGTAAATCCAATCGAGCACCCACAGGAACATGCTAAGAGAACAAACAGCATATCAAATATTCCCACAGTTTCTGATTATAGCTGCTGAATAGATTAAGTCAAAGGAAACACGAATCATAGAATGGTTTAGGTTGGAAAGGACCTTGAAGATCATCGAGTTCCAACCCCCCTGCCATGAACAGGGACACCTCCCACTAGACCAGGTTGCCCAAGGCCACGTCCAGCCTGGCCTTGAACACCTCCAGGGATGGGGCCTCAACAACCTCTCTGGGCAACCTGTGCCAGTGCCTCACCACCCT
>NW_009647403.1:101203-140815 GCF_000708025.1 Charadrius vociferus | reverse complement strand
CCTCGGATCATCTTCGTGGCTCTCCTCTGGACACTCTCCAGCAGGTCCATGTCCTTCTTATGTTGGGGACTCCAGAGCTGGATGCAGTACTCCAGGTGGGGTCTCACAAGAGTGGAGTAGAGGGGCAGAATCACCTCCTTTGACCTGCTCGCCACATTTCTGATGCAGCCCAGGATATGGTTGGCCTTCTTGGCCAATATTGGTAGGGTAAAGTACCACAGGGCTTCCATTCAGCTAGTAAGAAATTGGTAGTGTTTGACAGCCATTACCTTGAAAGAAGGCTGACCTTCAGCTCCGTGAAACCAGCGGGTATGTAGTCCTTTGCCCGGGATCCTTTTCCGGGAATACCTGCAGGACCTCCCAGAAATCTTCTAACACTTAAGCAGAAACTTGAAGTAAAAAAGAGAACTGGGGTTTCAAAATACAACTGGAATGGGATGTTGTGATTTTCATATCAGTTTAAGGGTGAGCAACAGTTTTTCATTTGCAAGATTTTTAGTCTGCATAGTCTTATGGTTGGAACAGTAACTTCTCTAACTCCTCACAATCATCTTTTGCTTTTCCCTTGAAAGATTCGTTTGTAACCCATAGTTTAAAACCACCACTTGAATATAAGAATATACGCAGCAATGTTAGAATACTTGCTTTGTTCAAATATTTTCTTTTCTTTTTTCCAAGTAAAAAAGATCTAGGGCTGATGATTGCTATTAACAATGAAAGGGAAAAGTAAAACCTGGGACCTACCACCATAGCTGTCCAATACATCTAAGACCTCCACAAAGAAAATAAACTTTCACATGTACCCCCCATTTGAACAGGAGTAGGCAATGTATGGAGAGAATTCAAGCAGTGGATCATCACGAACAGAAATATTACTGTATTTGACGGATATTCTGTCATCTTCATGCTCTTTCTAAATTCTTTGTGCCAAAATTTGGCTGCAGAACATGCCCTTGTGGGCATTACTGCTGCATAATTTCTCTCCCAATTGTTAAATACAAAAGACTGTGTAATTTATTAGTTTGGAAATACCCCAATATGAAGAGCAGCAGTTCTAAGGCAATGAAAATGTAATTGATGCTAATTGTGCTTGCTTTTATTTCTATAATGACTAATCTGTTTATACAAAGTCGCCACTCTCCTGACAGGCTTCCAAGCTCATATCTAGAGAAAGGATGAAAACTAATTGTTGGTGTGTTTTGATTTTTTTTTTCCCCAGCTACAGCGAGGCTTTCAGGGCTCAGTCCAGACTGATACCTGGCCAGGCTACACAGGCAGGCCAGTGCTGCACAGACACTTATGGAGACTCTGTTTGTTTAGAAGAAAAAAAGATAAAGCTAATTTATTTGGATATTGGCAAAAGGTAATGCGTACATGGGAAAGCAAATATCTCAAGCAGGGATCGGTCACGGCTAGGTGTCTCTGTGGCAAGGGTCCGAGCAATGATGTCTTCAGCTGTAGCGAATGAGTATCCCTGAACTGCTGTTCAGCTCAGTACCAACAATCCAGATGGCTCACGGCCCTGTGTGACCACTCCAGCACAAGCACGATCCATTGTTATTGACTATCTTAAAGTATGTAGAAAGCACCTTGTTAACTTATCTGTGTCCAAAAGATCATCCTATACAACCGTTTCTGCAGTGAGAGCTTCTAGTGGCTGTTTACAAGTGTCTTTTCTGTGTAGAAGCGGATCAAGTTTGCAGGAAGAACCATCTAGGGCAGTCACTTTAAAGGTCAGATTATCCACCTACAATGTCAAATAACACTTTTAAAGTTTTTCTAGTCACATGAGGAGCTGCCCGGAGGAATTCCTTAGGACAGTTGTATTTTCCCACCTAGAGAGCTCCTGCACCTCTCTGTTGTGAAGGTGGCCAGAAGCTCACTCAGCAACCTGGTTTGAAGTTGATCTACTATTTCAAACAAACTAATTGTCTCATCTATGAAAAAACTAGAAGTGAAGCTTCTGGACCGCTCAGGGAATTAATGTCTAAAGCTCACCAGGTGTGCACCCAGGTGTATCTCTGATACTTGGCAATACCACAATTTTAATGAAATTATTACTTACGACTCACTTATAGCTTAAGTCCCATCTCTTTTCCTGCACTGGAATATAGATGAAGAAAAAGGCTCACCTTCTGCTGTGAGAAGCAGGTCATTAGTCTTAGATGCTAGCGGTGACTCTGCTCACTGCTCAACAGATGAAACTGTCAGCAAAATCCAGTTCTGGCTTTATAAAAATCATTCAGGCACAACAGACTGGATTTTCATGAGGAAACTGACCTTCAGAGATGTCCCAGCAGCCTACTACATGATGAAAAGGAAAACAGAGACAGTAGAGTGCACACCAAAAGCTTATTTTGCTCGTGGGTACGGATTAGCTGAATGAAACAGGATTTACCCATTTCTCCATCTGCCTTATTCCTGCCGGAGAGTCAGGTCTCATGCACTGTTCTGGCACCTGAAAGGTTGTCGAGTGCACAGTTAAAGGCAGCTCAGAGGAGATGGCTGTTTTCTACCAGGTAGGGTGTTTAAAAAAATGATTCTATCGTTGGAAGATGGTACTATGCATCTACTATACCGTTGAAAAACGGTAGTTCAACCAAGGCAAATGTAACTAACTGCAAGCAAGTGGGGAAAGGCCTGGCTGAGAAATGTGTTGCCTTCAGATCTTTTTCCAATTCTGAAATCTTTAATTCCTTTCCTTCTTCTGGTTCTACCCAGAATTTAAAAAAAAAAAAAAAAGGAAAAAAAAAAGAAAAAAAGAGACCTTTTTTAAGGTTTGTTAAAGACAATCACCTTCTGCAGAGTATATCTAATTTAGCTAATGAACGATAATTTTAATGCAGTGGCAGTGCTATTTTCCAAGAAGTCCAGCAACACTCTGCTGTTGCTGTTGGCTGATAGGGTGGTAAATATCTTTGCGTACTCCACACTAGTGTGTTTCACGTGTTCCATGCTCATGGGGGCTCTGGCCTAAATGCTCAAGAGGTTCTTGAGATTTTTCTCAGCACCACAGAGTCTCTTTCGTCTGAAAACTGACACCTGCGATACATTAACAAGCATTTTTCAGCCATAGTTTGCCTTCATAGAAAAGTGTCCCATGAGAACGTATAGGGAAAAGATATCATGCCCATTTGAACTTTTTCTCAATTGATGTGTTTTGTGCAGCCTGTACCAGCCTGTTCCTCGTTGGAAGTGAGCAGCTGCTTTTAGCGAAATAAATTACCAGCAAAACAGATTGTCCCAAGGAAACAGAAGACTGCTCACCAAGCAAGGCCAAAATGCTAGGTGCTCTGAAGGTTTACTGGCATACCCTGAGCCCCACAGAAACGTTGGCTGCTACAACCACTTAGTTCTTCTGCTGTTGTGAAGAGATGGTGTGTAGGCATTGCTTTTTAAGGAGGATACAAACAATAAGGCATCTATCTGCTAATTTGCCTGCAGACACATTATTTGATTGTATCCTCCCCAGAGAGAACAAGTAATCTTTTTTTTTTTTTTTTTAAGGATTCTTTCAATGATTACTGTTTTAGCCTTTTTCCAGATCTCACTCAAGCTTTAGGGATAGTTTCTATTGTGGTTTGATTTATTTTTAAAGAATATCTCTTTTGAAACAAGTAGCATTTCTCCTAGAATCTCACTGCACACATTTTGCCCTGTGAAAATGTTCACAGGGGGAAATAATTCACGGAAGTGAGAACTAGGTAAGAAGTTATGTTTCTAAACTGGCCTCAAGGCAGCAAATGTTCTGCTATAGCCTTGGCTGAGTGATGGATCAGTCCTGGCAGCCGTATTGTGAACGACAGTGTCTTCACAGCCAGTAAATACTGTATTTTTTCATCACATATTTACTGGATATTGGCTTTATTAGATAAATAAAAAGTGTTCATACAGTTAAGAAAGGCAGTTCATTGCCTTGCGGTAAATAAAATATTGTTTCCTAGATGTGTTGCCACACATAGGTAGGGTTATCTGTCATATATTTTGGCAATAGCTGTAATTCTACAGGGATGATATGTTGCATTATTTTCCTTTTCATCACCTCATTTTTTCTTCTGCTTTTCCATAGGACAGAATCATCTCTGTGAACTTCTGCCTGTTAGGACTATGAAATGTTTTTGGTGCTCATCACCTAGTCATCTTCTGATTGTTCATTTGCTTTTGGCACCAGTGTTCTGGAAATAGCTTCTTAAATCTTCTACCCTACTAGATTAATTTTTTTAGCACCATCTTCAAATTTGTTCTTGATAATTTGCATGAGGTATGTGCCTGGAGAGGTAGTATTTGAACAGAAAGGATCTAGGTGGAGTGAGCTTAATTTCTGTTGATAGTCATTTTTTATTGATTTCCTGGCTGATTCTTGGTTGTCATTGCTTTTTTTAGGTAAATGGGCATGACACATACATTCTACATTTGTTGCAAGGTTTGATAAGAGCATCTTTAGTGGACCAAGTTGAGAAAATTTTTGCACAAGATTCCAGACCACCTGATACCCTGTCCTTGCAGGTTAAACCCTGGAAACAAGAAGCATAAAAATTAAAAAAAAAAATAAAATTCAAAGCATGAAAAATCTTGCTAAGGTCCATGTTTGTTTTCTAATTTTTGTATCTATTGGGCAAGATAAATCACTGCTGAATCTAAAACTGAACAGAGGATAACTGTGTCTTCAGCAGTGCCCATCACTTGAAAAAGGAGCATTGCGCTCTTTTATCTACTTCTAACAAGAATATCTGAGACCTTGGATTTTCACATGATGGGGTTTTTAATTAGTTTGAAACAGAAGGAATAATGTGTATTGATAGCAGGTTCTCTGTGTGATATGTATTTTTCTATTTTTAACCAAAAATACGGTTTATTGAAATATTTACACACTTATGAAATCTCTGTTATTAGATCAAAGGGACTTAAACATTTTTCCTTACTTTAAAGCTTGATTTTGACCCTTTACACCTCTAGAGCAGCTTTATTAATATTTCCTAATGGATATCTGACAGACGACTGAGACATTACAAACAAATTAATTATTTGCAAAAACGGATTAATTATGTTGAGCTGCATCATACACAAGCTAGATGTAAGTACTGGAGATTCCACTGAAATTTTTCCCTTACAGACAGCGTAAGCAGCATAAAGTGTTCTGCATCGAAAAGAGAGTATTTTCATGCCGCTCAGAAATCATATGATGTTTACAACCAAACTACATGCTTGTGATAATATCCTTTAACTGTTTGGATAGTTTTTTAAGCTATGATGTCAGATGCTACACATATTTCTCATTAATCTGAATATTTAAGATGTTCTCAATTTTAAACAGAAGCTGCATGTGATATTGTCTGTGTGTATTTTGGAAAACTCCAAAATGCTTCTATGCTTTTTCTTCTGTTTTCTGTCAAAGAGAGCTCAAACACACACACATTTTGCTACTAGAAGAGCCTGCGTGTCATTCAGTCATCATTACATGTATCATAACAATATACCTTTCTCTGCAGCAGAAAATTTCATTGTGGAGTGCCTGTATTAAAACCTGCATTACAGAACGTGGTTTAGTGTATAAATGTGAAGACATTCATAACAACCTTTTTTTTCCTCTTGGTTGTGACCTTGTCTTCCTTGTCTGCAATGCAAAAGGTCTGATCCTTTCCCTCACATTAGAATGGTCAGGCTAACAGGTACTTTCTCGGTATATTTGATCTACTGAATGAGTTTCGAGCAGCAGTTCTGTTTACAGAGTGCCGTCGATCTCCATTTACTGTCCCCTCCAGTGTACTGTTCAAGCCAAAATAATGTATATATGATGGCAATTACCTTAGTGCTTTTCATTTGTCACATTACCAGCCTGTCTGTACAGTAGCTTGTTCTGAGTTTGATCACAATTTATAGAGGCAACGGTCATCTTCTTCAATCACTGCATAGAATAATTGAGTGTCTTGGGATGTGCATAAGCTCCTCCATATTTGACCCATAGGGACTGAGTAAAAATATTCATTAGAATGTGCTTTTGAGGATAGCTCTTTCTGCATCTGACTGTGTAGACTAAGCATTTGCAGAAGGACCGTTAGTTGTTCTGTATTGACTGATCAAAGAAAGTCTTTCTTCTGTCAAGCTAGGTGCATTTATTGGACCTGTACTTTCTTCTGAGAGCTTTTAAGACTTTGGCTCATTCACATCTTACACCTTCTAATTTCTGCGTGCTGCCGCACCCAAACCTGCCTGGACATCTGGTACTTTCAAATTGGTTGCTCTAAGTTCTTTCTTCACCACTAGATTGACCACTAACTTATCCTGACATTCTGATAACAGGTATCCAAGTCGCCTTTCATTGTCAGAGTGAAAAATTACATTCCTCCATATTCCACGTCCAGATTATGACGGATGTGCTTCTGGGACAAATCTTTTATCTGTTAAATCCATGTGACTCCATGGATGCACTTTGTCTAGCAGCGAGTTCAGTCATTGCTGTCACCCCCAGATGAGCAAAGATGATTTCAAATGACTAAAAACTGGCTGTGGCATGCATTATTTTCTGTTCTATTTGGATAGCCAGTCTTTCTGCATTTTTCTTTTGTCTTCCTCACTTTAGTGTACAACCTGGTATGACATTACCTTTGTACTTGGATCTTCCAAAGTTGTGCACATTGTGTTGGTTTTCTCTACCCATTTCAGAGAAAGACCATGGGCTTCTCCACAGCTCAACTCCATAGTTTTGGCAATTACCTCTGCAAGAAGGTAGACTAGAAGAAGACTAGAATATAATAAAATAGAGGTGCACATATGCAAAGGTACAGTATTTCCTCCATATTTTCTGTAATGTTTTCTCATTTATTCAGAGCTATCACCCAGCTACCACTCATAGCAAGATGATTGCTCCCAGCAGTCTACTATTACTCTATGACTCATGTAGGGATTTTGCTGATATGTTTTGTTTTACCTCAGGAACGGTGCTGCCCAGTTGTGCTGATGTGAAATTGCTAACAGTACAAGCACAAGCACAGCTATTTCACAAAACACATCTCCCCTCTCTCAGAAGGTGCTGTATATTTGTAAAAGTGTTTAAGTTTTATGTAGTCTAGCTAGTGATAATAAAATTGAAAGGCTGTGTAGTCAGTTTATGGTCACCTCATGGCATCTGTGTCCTGCGGTAAGGTCTTAGACCTTGGGGAAAACATAAAAAGTATTTCTTGCAGTGGACTGTGAAATACAGTTTTTCCTAAGTTGTCTAAGGACATCTGTAGCAAAACCCAGTATCTGCAGTGTCTTCTACGACTTTATCGCCTCTACTAGGATTTTAAAGCAAAATGCCCTAATTTCGTGAGAAAGAACTCCAAACTTTATCTTAAAAATTAGCAATTTTAGAAACAAACTAAAACACATTTAATCTTTTCCAAGAAAAGATTAAATAGAATATCTTTTCTTTTCCAAGAAAGAATAAAAAGATTTAATATCAAGATTTAAAATTCAACATGGCAGTATTCAAAGCAACTTTCAGAAGTTCCGAAGTCCAGAATAGAATTTGGCCTGTGCACTCAGGGGAGGGAATACCAATGTCTTTTTTATTAATCTCTGATAATATTAAGACTGTTTCTCATCAAAGCTTCCTTGACTACAGTGAAACTTCAGTCAGACAGACCTGCTCTGGAGATGCACTGAAATATTATTAGTTTCCAGATCAGAAAATGGATGATTTCCTCGATGCCAAGTTTTTGTGGGTTGGCGAGGCTAAGGGCAACTTTCAGGCTGGAAAAGCTTCAGTATTCCTTAGTTTTTATTACCATCCCCACAGCTCTGTCCAGCATGGGCAGTGTGCAGTACTGCTGTGACACAGCTGAGTTAAGGCACCTGTAACCTGGGCAGGGACAGCTCAAGCTTGGAGCTTATGAGCTTTCCATTGCAGTTCTGCTGCGTTTCTGCTGCTGGGCTAAAGAGGGTCCTGTGGCCACGGACCTCTGAGAGCACGGTGTGATTTGTTCTTGCCAGTGCTTGGGAACTGTTCAGGAAATCACTCCACCTGCAAGCTGCAGTTTTCCCATGGTTTCAAGCTACTACATTTCGTAGCCCTTTCACAGTCAGAAACACACTTGGTACTTAAGGATGTGTGTGTGTACATGTATGTGTATGTGTGTATTTATCTCTGGAAACATTCCAAGTCAGGTTGGACAGGGCTCTGACCAACCTGATGTAGTTGGAAGTATCCCTGCTCATTGCAGGGGGTTGGACTAGATGGTCTTTAAAGATCTTTTCCAACCCAAACTATTCTATGATTCCATGATTCTGTGATTCTATGTTTCTATGATTCTGTGTATGTGTATATATATTTGCAAGTTTTGTTAAGAATCCTTTTAGTACCTGCTGTAGATATTTGTTACCTGAACTCCAGCTTCTGAAATTCGGATCTACTAGAGAGGAAATGAACTTCTCATCTAGTGACCAGACAGAGTTCAGTGTTTAAAAATGACTATTGGCTGCTATTGGCATTTATTACAGTGTGACCCAAGCACAGGTGCAGAATTTGGTCTCACAGCCATAATGAATTCAGAACTTCTTTTCCTCTTTGCTTAAAAACTGATGCAAGTCAAGCTTCTTCTATGTAGTAAAAAGCAGATATACCAACATTCAGTCATGATGCAAAAGTGATTATTGCCAACATGGAAAGGAATTTTTTTTCCCAGTTGAATGTTTTGTTGGAAGAGCAACGAGGTAAAGCTAGATTGATATAACATTAAAGAAAGGTTTGGGAATTAGAAACTTTGTCAACATGTAGGATACAATAGCATGAGAGTGATGGGGTTTTTTGCATCTAATTTCTTTAGGACTACTTTTACCCAACAGAAAACTAGGATAAGGAAAGCTTATTGCTGAATCTTTCCAAATTGAGCTAAATCTAACCGCATTGCACTCCCTGCATGCTCACGGTGGCATGGAGCACAGGGAACTGCTCAGCTGCAATATCTTGCTCGTTCATCTAAATTCGTCCAGCCAATGCAGAGAAGCTTTATGTAGCACTCCTTTGCCAAAAAATCTGACAAATGGAGGCTCTTTCCTGTTTCGCTTCCACACTTTTAGCTTCATAATCTCTATATTTTAAATGCTTAGGGGTTTCAAAGCATTCTTTTTCTTTCTTATTGTCTCTTGTCTAACTGTGCTACCTAATCTTCTACAGGCAGGCACTAGAACCTTGGGAAAAACAAGTATTTAAATTATCATCACTGTTAATGCACTAACAAAAAAAAAAAAAAAAAAAGAAAAGAAAGTAAAACACATCCTCACACTGCCTAGACTGTACTCTGATACTTTTAATCTTTGGGCCAGGATAGAAATTATCCATTATTCAGAATGCTAAAATTACTCTTTCTGGACCTGCAATATCTGTCAGGTCAATCTCACAAGCCCCTGCGCAGACCTTTGCCTTGCTTTCTCTCACCTTTTTAACTTGCAGAATAAATATGGGATGATTCCCCAGGCAAGGGAAATGAAGATTAATAGTAAGCCACATAGTTTGGTTGAAGACGTCTTTTTGTTACTGAGGTTCTTTTTTTCTTCATACCACAAGAGCAACAGGAACTTGACAAAACTACAACTCAATTTTCTCATTCAATATAGAAAGCAAAGACAGGACCTGTTCATTTTTCTTTTTTTTTTTTTTTTCTTTCTTCAGTTTGTGTGGAATGGCTGACTCTTTACCAGAAGAAAACTCCTCGGCAGCAAAAATATGAGATCTTACATTTTCATCCCTAATAATTTTCCATATCAGTCAAAGAAATCAAGGCTTCTGATGGTAATTTATGTACAGACATAGCAACATCTCCTAGAACTTAATTTAATAAGTGAAAGCCTTCAGGCTAGTAATTCCATGCCAGCGGACTTGCAGTTCCTGTGCAGTAATACAGGAATTTCTTCCATTATTCTTTAGATATTTAGGTGGATTAATATGTCAGTGTGTTTATATTTAGTAATACTGACTTTTCCAAATTAATAAGTCCTAATTGCTTTTCTGAATTAGCATCTGAGTAATGTCAACTCTGTACTCTAAGTGTATTTATAGAGTTTAAATGTGTGACAGGGAATGCATAATTGGGAATGCATTCCTGGATCAGTCCAGTGTAAGTCCTGGAAATCAGAATGCTTTTTCTATCAAACTATGTCATGCATGACATATAGATACTATAATGATAGCTGAGGAAGGTGTATACTACAGGAGACTGAGAAGTATGTAGAAAAACAGTTGTGGAGATGCAAGAATAACACCAACAAAAATAATAGTATCATGTAATCAAATATTGTGTATATAATAACAGTACCAGGCAAAACCTTTTTTTTTCCTTCCTGGTATCGATGTTTTATTGATACCAGTTCAAAATATGGAGAAAAAAACCCCAATGTGTCTGGATGGCTGAACTAAAGTAGACCTAAGAGTATAGGAGGATTATCACATGGGTGGGAAGCCATGTTGTCTGCATATGCACTATGATTGATCATTTTGGGTGTCTGTCCAATGAAAATTCTTAGCGAAGAAAAGCTTTTAATAAAATTAACGTATCTAAGACCTTAAGGCAAATTACAAATCACCTTTGCAGTCCTTTCTGTCACAAAAGGACGCATGCCATTAAATTGTTTGAGGGAGAAGAGACAGTTCTCAAAATTATTTTTTTTTTAAAATGTCCTCAGCCGTTTCATTGAGAAACAAACTCTCAGTGAATTGTGACACCATTGTCTGACATGTGGTACAAACAGGAACAAAGGGACCTATTGGAGACTGCAGAACCAAAATATATTTGAACACTGACCCTGACATTGAGTGGCATGGTGGAGGAAGGAAAGGCAAAATAAGAAAGAAATGAGACCTGTGACACCTAAGGCTCAGCCTTGTGCTAGCAGCATGGAAGCTAGCATTGTACCACTTGGTGGCACTGCAGCATTTGATGTGTGTAATTAGTTACCCATGTTGCTGCTGTCGAGTATTTTTTTGTTTGGTTTGTTGTTTGTTTATTTTTCCGTTTGGTTTTTTTTTTTTTTTTTTTTTTTTTTTTTTTTTTACTGTAGTCACTGCAGCTGTTTTTTAACAAGTAAGAATAAAAGGTAGCAATTAAACTGAGAGCTGCTAATAGCTCTCAGATCTGCCAACGAATTTTGTCGAGCATTAAACCAACAGTGTAAAGCCTCGGGCACAAAATTGGTTTGCAATGAACTGATTCAGAGATGGATAAGACTTGTGTAATTCGGGGTTTGGAAATCTGTCAAATCTATTAGTGTAGTCATTTGTGAACTTGGTCAAGTTCACAGTACTCTTCCCCTTACACCTACACCCTTTCCATTCTTCTGAAAAAAGCTGTCATCTGACACTGATGTTTCTGTACACATCTCTCTGCAACATGGACAGCATTTCACACAGAAACTATTTTGTTTAAAAAACTATTCAGGCTGTAAATTTGTTTCAGGCAGCGATCTTCTCTATGTACAATGCACAGCACGTCAGATAAGGCTCCTGTCATGACCAGCACCTCTAGGCATTAGAGCTAAATTTTCTATGTATTGAAGAAAGAAATAAAGAAAAAGAAATAATTCTACACTGAACCAAGAGCATCCGAAAATGGAGGCTGGCAGATGAGGATGCGCTGTACCAGTGCTGGAGCAAATGCATTGTTAGGTGTCTCTGTAGCCAGCTGCAACTGATTATTTAATTTTTTTCTGCTCTTTTCCCTGCTATCTTTCCTTGCCTGTTCTGTCTCATCTCTTTGTCGAGCATTTTTGTACTTGGTTCTCACTGATCTCAAAAGTCAAAAGCAAAAGTGAAGCCTCTAGCCGAAATGTAAGATTAATATTGTGTGGGTCAAATTTTCTAACCACGTGATTTCTTTGTTCCTAGTTTTGAGAGGAAACTGTCACCCTTGGCTTTAAACCTTTGCAATATTCTGGCAGACTGGCAATGAAACTTTTGAAGGCACTGATATTGGAGTATTTCTGCCATCAGCCAGTGCAAAGGAAGCTGAAGAGTGGGGGACTTAAAGCCCACTACGATGACTGGAGTTCAACGTAATCCAATTTGAAATGAGAGAAATGAAGCAATGTAGTATTGGCAAAGATGCTGCATCTGTCAAACTCATAAACTGGATCACAAACAGAAAGGATTCCTGCTCCTAATCCCATGATAACAAAGCAGCAAAGTGGAGAAACCCCCTTTACATGCTAAACTATCAATTTGTACCTCTTAAATCAATCAAATCAATTTGATTGCTGTTGCTTTACAGACCTGCAACAGTACGAGGTAATGTGGCATTAGAGTGTGTGTAAAGCCAACGCAAACAGGGAAAATTGGCCTGTTGGCTCTTTATTCTCCCCCCCCTACTCCCTTAAAAGGGAAAAGTGGGAAAGAAGGCTGAGAAAGAAAGCAAACGTGTGTTGAAGATTTACCAGTTCCTTTATTATTTTATTCCCTCTCTCCGGGTAGGCAAAATACATAACCACCTGGATATAATTAACACAAGATAATAATAAAATGTTTCCTTCCTACGGCAAACAAAAGGACAAACGAGTGGAGAAGGGCACACCACGTAGCAGACAAAATTGGTGTCAGACGTTAAAGGGTTGGGCAGCCGTGTATTTATGTGTGTAGTGCAGACACAGCTCCCTTAACCATGTCCGCCCAGGGTGGGTGGACTAATGGATTCATAGTCTACAGTGCTTAGGGACATGGTTTAGCGGTGGTTTTGGCAGTGTTACATTGATGGTTGGACTTGATGATCTTAAAGGTCCCTTCCAACCTGGATGATTCTGTGATTCTGTGGTTCTATGACATGCAAGAGGTTTGGCTTTGGGTGCCACTCTAACCACCAGTCACTGCAGACTTCTATCCATGTTGACCATTCAATGAATCAATGTATAATTTTGGCAGTTGTATCTGTCTTAAAGAATAAAGGGTCGTGGTTTTTTTTTTTTTTTTCCCCAGGAGTGTTCTCACTGTGATAGAAAAGGATGCCATAGCTGCTTCATTGTACGTGTCAGATGAGGCTGCTGAATCATGCCCTCAAGATGGGCCTTTTATTATGAATTTGAATCAAAATCAGGCAGGTTTAGTGTTCTGCCCAAGCCAAGAAGATGCTCTAGGACTTTGTAAAGGTTGCTCTGAGCCTGCCAAATTTAACCCTGAAAGAAAAAGAAAGAGATCAAGGCATGGAGCAGTGTGAGTGGAGGAAGGTGGGTACCTCTGTGGGTAGGTGTGAGGTTGAGTTTTATATATGTATATTATTAAGTAGTAGAGGGGGTTACATGTGGCCTCACTTGAGCAAAATTTAACTGTTTATCTAAATATGTCAGATGATTATACTCATCTCTGCTTCCAAATAGGTGAGGGCTTTTGCTAAACTCATGTATGAGATCTTCATAAGTGGTACAGCACTCCAGTATCATTTATTGCTAAATGCCATGCAATACTTAGAAAACTGTAATGTCTGCAACAAATAATACAAGCAATAAAATTAAAACTGTGTCACTTATACTTTCAGAAATACATTTTCAGCCATTAAAATTAAACCATAAATTGATGTTTGGATTTAACAGAAATTTAGTCCATGTTACAGGACCTTTATATCAAAGAATACAGAGCCTAATATTCTCTCCATATTAAAGTCCTGGAATCAAAACAAGAGGTATTCTGGTATTGAACAGCTTTAGTCCAAATGACCTTGAATCAGTCTGAATTATTTTAAATCCATTAACCAGTCATGAAACACATGAATACAGAAATAGGTATAGCTATTGTCCAATCCCACTGCAAAGACAAATGAATGAATGGTGAACCTCATAACAATATTAGATTATTGCTAATAAAAAGTGGTCAAAACCCCTGAAACATCCATAAAATGGGAGGAAATGTATCATCAGCAGAAAGGAGAACTGAGCAGCTACAAAATCTGTATAATATTCTTGGTCTGTAACAGCTTTAATTACTCTAATTTGTACACTACCTTGTCACACCATGCATTGGGAATAGGTTTTAAAATTATTGGGCTAAAATTTCCTTCTTAAATTATTTTAGCACAGGAGATCATTACGGAAGTTACAATTGCCCTGTTCACTTGTCTGATATCATGGAACGTATAATTTGAAAACACAGCTGCGTTTTTGCTCATTCTATTTATACTGAATTTACCATGATGGTGTCATTGCTACACCACTAAAATACAATAAAAATGGGTAAAAATCCTTGTCTTTCTCTTTTTATTTTAGAAGAAATAATATGCTTCCCAATGAGCAAATTAAGTTGATAAGCACTGTGCAACTCTTCAACAAATGTAATTATTATTAGCAGATAAAAATTAACTTTTTTTAGTGGGTTAGGTAATTGGAGAAAGTAATTATTTTTCCAAATTTTCCACTGCTAATGATATTCATGGAAAAATAATTTTCAGGGGGTTTTGCATATGATTTTCATAGAAGGTGTATCTGTAGCTGTACATTTTGTATAGTTCCAAACTGTGCCACAGTTTTCAGGTGGAATGAAGGGTAGGTTTGATTCTCTTAACTCTTCTGAGTGACAGTTTTTTCCTCCAAGCTATCAATTAATTAATTACTGGCATCCATGCACACACAAATTCTTCCCTCTCCCTCTGAAAGTGTTCTCTAATATCTGATCCAATAGAAACTTTCTTGCAGGAATAAATATGGACAAGGACAAATCCCATACAAAGAAGACAAAATTGTAATATATATATATTCATACACAGGTAAACAGCATGTCTAGGTAGCTAAAAAAGTAAGGTAGGTGTTTTCAGTCTTGAAGAAATTTCGGTTCTAGCACTGACATGTCCAGCAGCATGAATATCTTCTTCCTTTCCTAAATTAGACATGCACCTGGTGTGCTCACATTAGTAAAGCCAGCATGCATCTTAAAACCCATGAATTCAAATCAACAAGGAATCACAGTGCACCCAAAGCTCTGTAAGCTGTTCTGCTGAAAGGAGCATATTAAAAGTTAGAAGCAGAAGTGAACAGAAACAATTAAGTAGAGTTAGCAACAGCCCTTGAGCCTCTCCACTTCAAAAGGTTCTGTAAAAGACAGTCCCTATTCACTTGGAATGCTTCCTTGCTATTAGCTGACTTTCTAACGAGTCAGAGATACAGGTACTATAGAATAATATAAAGCAGCGTAACCATGGTAGTCTATAATTAGTTGCACTGCAACTGGTGAAGAAATAAAGCATCATGATGGTAATTTAGTTAAACACTCAGCCCAAAGCACGCACTACTTTAACTGTGGATTTACTTACATGAGTTAAGATGCTAAGGCTGGATGTGCGTTTAGGACACAACTGGGATATTGCCTCACCATACATCTAAGTGTACCTCTGGGGCAAAGGAGTGGGAATAGATCAATTTATTCTTGGATTTCAGGGAAGTAAAACCAATGTTTTCACCTTGTAGCTGCCCCAAAACCTTGATAGAAGGTTTGGGAAAGGGCAACAGGAAAACCGCTCCCTGTAGCAAAGGATGAATGCTATCAACTGTGTGAGACTCTGAGGATCAGGGAAAATATTTACACAACCTAAGGCAGTGTCGTAAGTTGGGAGGGTAGGCTTCCTCATGCCTGCTCTCACAATATAGTCAGCAGAGTGAGCAGACTGTCAATTTAGGATGAGACACGTCTTCCAAGACGTTATTGCAGCCAGACGGGTTTTGTGAGTTGATGCAGGAAATGGAAATAATTCCCAACCCCTCATTTCTGTAGCAGTGCCTTCCAGTAGAATTACAAAAATCTTGAATATTTTGGCTCATGAAAACCATTCTTTTACTTCATAGACTATGGTTTAAGATTCCCAAAGGGGAAGAATAACTCTTTTCAAAATGCAACAAAACGCATTTAGGTGATTGGAATATGTCACTTAGGAGACTCGTGGGAGAAAAATGAAGTTTTCAAAATCAAGTTTACTAAATATGTATTTCTTGCTGCCAATGTCTGTGTTTAACAGTTCTGACAAGAGAAAGTGATACTGCACATCAAAGAGAAGATGTGTTTTAAACACTAATCCTAGACAAACGGACTTCAGTGAGAAATACTTTTTGCATAACCCATACTAAATCCTCCATTTCAGTCCACAGCCTAGAAGAAGGCAGTATTTTAAGTAATAAAGCAAATTAAAGCTCCAGATCTGTGTTCAGAAAATCCTAGAAGTGCTCCAGAGCAGGGAAACTCATTCTCTTATCATAGCCCACTGCTGCCAAAGGATACGCAGCCCATTCCGAGCTGCCATGTTCTGTCTCTGCTAATAAAGGCACTGTTCAGTCCCTGCAGTTGGAGGCTGATGCACTTCTGGGGCTGCTGGCAGAGCTTACACAGGGACATAAGTCAAATGCTTGCCTTTCCAGCAAAAGGCTTCAGTTTCAGGAAAATGTTTCATGTGCCCCTTTTTGGAGCAGAATCATAATTTCACAGGTTTTTCTTCAAGCGACAGTCATAGTTGCCGTCAGCAGGGTTCTTGAAAGGAAGGAAAAAAAGTGAGAGGAGTAAGAAGGAGAGAGAGATGGAACGAAAGAAGGAGGTAAAACTGATGTTTGAATACTTACTGAAACTTAGGTACTGTTCCTACCCAATAGTTTTTTTCTGTGTGCTTCATTGGCTCTTGTAAGCCATGTTCCCAATAGTTTTGTCTTTCCTGAATGTGGCTGCTCTGTGTTCCTGGGGAGAAAAAAAAAAAAAAAAAAAATTCCTATGCCTTTCTCAGTAAAGAATATCTAAGCTTTTTCAAGTGTAATGAGAAGAGTGGGTGACAGATAGGGCTTGTCCTCAGATCTGAACGGAAATTTAGCAGAGCAGGTGATACCAAGTTAGATGCAAGAGGTTCAGACAGCTACCAGGAACTGAATGGTTGATTACTCTTTTTCGTCTTGAACCAGATTAAATACATTTGTTTATCCATCTGTGTAATCTTGAATTCTTTTCCAGCCAGTCTGATCAGAATTAGTGTCTGGGCTGCGTTACAGGCGATAGTGATTGTTCATTTTATCCAGACCTCATCAGGACTCCCAACATGTGATATATCCATAACAGATTCAGGTTTTCAAACATTATTCTTTGGTCTCCCAGGCACTTGCAAGAAATGCAGAAATTACATCTTGCACAGGAAATTTCTGAGTACACTCCTCCCTCCTGAATGCGCTTAGATAAAACTCACCAGAAGACATCAAAATAATTGGAGTAGCCCTGCAGGACGTCTTTTGAAGAAGGGGTTAACTTGAAGCTCTCCTCCCTCACCTTCTGAAGCAATGCTGCCAAAAGGTTTGTTGGCTCCTCTAAGGCAAGAAATGACTGGGTTACACTCTGATCCACCACTTCCACATGGTCACAGTGACCGATACTTGTGCAGTACAAATAAACAATTCCAAAACATTTGTAGTCCTAAACTTAAATGAATCAACCATCCTCACCCTAACAGCCTAAATCAAGAGAGTGCTGTGACCTACAAGTATAGTTTTCAAAGCTTGATAAGTCAAGGAATATTTTTATTTTTTGGCTGGTGCTGTTTGT
This sequence comes from Charadrius vociferus, assembly GCF_000708025.1. NCBI lineage: Eukaryota > Metazoa > Chordata > Aves > Charadriiformes > Charadriidae > Charadrius > Charadrius vociferus. Next base: position 123,300 of record NW_009647403.1, on the reverse strand, counting down.
CTTTCAATGAAGCTAACCCATTTTCTAACATGCTCGGTTACATTACTGCACTGAATGAAGGACAAGGGACTTTTCAGATGATGCAAATGCTCCTAAATTCACTGGAGTCAGCTACTGAATGACTTTAATTACCTGTATTAGCCAGGGCTTTCAGTGTAGCTTCATATTGATGGCAATCATGAATTACAATTTCTTATGGAATATTTTTGAAGTGAAAGGCATTTGAATAATTAAAAGGATGAGCTGACATTGGTTTTATTTAAAAATAAATAAAATCCTCCAGAGTACTTCACTTAAAAATTCCCTCAAATGAATTGTTCACTACTTCACGATATATACCCAGACAAGTTCACTGCTTGTCATGAAGACAGAAAATATTCCCAAGCAGTAGAAGTATCAGGCAGAACAAAGAAAAGTAAGCAACATGTAGTTCATATCTATTAAGTAAAGATCATCAAGTATGAGTCACTGTTAGCACCTGCAGCCCTTTCCTTTCATGAAAGAAAAAGGAAGGTTTTGAATGGGAGGACTGATAACTGGGAAAAGAAATCTAGGACAGGAGAGAACAACGTGTAAAACTGGGGTACAGCTAATAATGTGATTGTATAAAATGACACACCTCTGAAGAGGTTCTTTGCTTTCTATCATGAACAATTTTCATATAACCTCACTTTGACAGTTTAAGCTCATTTGAAAATGCCCACTGTACTGATACAGCTTTTACACTGAGTTGGATGTTCTCCCTTTTTCCTTAAGCAAAATGAAAACAAATAAAAACAGTTTTAATGGTTCTTCTGCTAATTAGACAGTAATTCAATTCTGTTTACACAATTGACTGAGGTCAATCAACCACCCTAGGAGATCTAGTGCAACGTACAGGGTAGGAATTAAAGACAGAAAGCATATGTGTTAAGTTTCATGAAGACTTAAAGAGCTTTCATTCCATGGCACTGAGAAATTCACTGACAGTTAACTTTTTTTTTTTTCAAATTTCATTTTCAATATGGTTTTAGCAAAAAAATTGTGCCTCAGCAATAGCAAAATAGTGAAAAGTATTTATTCAAACAAATGTAATCACAGGGACAATTCCGTGTCCAGTTTAAAAATGGTAACTGTCAACAGCCAGAAATCAGATTTGTATTTTGTAGGCATGACACAATTTTTATGCAAGGATTAAGCAACTAAAAATTAGTCTTCAGCCTGTTCTTGGGGTATGCTTTATTTGACACATGAAATGATTTACCAAAGAGCTTCCTGATCCCAGGTGGTTTGTATGGGTACGTTTTCAATTGCTATTAAATCTTTCTTTTCATCTTTTCAACATTTTATTTTATCCCACCACATAACCTGAACAATCCCATTACACACTGTGTAATGTGACATTTTTACATGTCCAGTTTTTCATAATTAATACGAATCTCTTCTGTCATGACCTTGTTCTTTATCTAAGCAAAATGCTGGAATTTGTTGCCAAAGACAATCCAGCTCCCTAATTGAGAAGAATCTAGATTTTACAGTCCAACAGATTCCTTTAATTAAGAGAAGTGAAAGCAATATACATTATTTTCTAATGTAGCTGATTTAGAATGGTTTAACAGACCACCGTTTAACTTTGAAGTCTTTTATCTATTGATTAATACATACCAATCCTCTTTATTCTCTTCAACTGGCCTAGAGCATTTGTTGGTTAATGACTGCAAGTGTCATGATGCATAACCCCGTGGCTTTTCTTGCACGAGAAGTCAGCGATCTAGAGATTCCAATTCTATTTACTTACTAATTATATGATTTCTACAGTAAAGACTGTAGAAATCTACTGTAAAACTCTACTGAGTTTGAAAAGAGTCATAGTTGCTTTCTACTGGGGAAACCAGAGATCTGGGAGGACAAAATAAGGACAAGCCTTATCTGAGGACTGGCAAACTACCTCTGAGCACTCAAGGCCAAGGAGCAGGGAAATGAAGGAAGGAAAGCAGCCTGTAGGTAAATTGTTGAACTAGGCTGCAAGAATGCAGGGTGGAGATATTTCTTTAGTTTGTGATAAGTCTCAGTCTGTCTAACAGCTTCTGAATTTTCTGAGTTGGAATGTAACTTCACAGGAACTTGTAGTTGCAAATTTGGATTAGACTGTCAATTAAAGGACTGATTCAGAGGACCAATATATTTTATAAACAATGTCCAGTTTTCTATAAACAATTGCTGTACGCTTTTGTTTCCTATTCTTACAATACTGGTTCAGAAAAAAAACCCAGAAATAAGTAGCCATACTCTTTTTAAGTCTTACTTCACTACATCTCATTTGCTTCTGCCCTGAATGCACATTGGGAGTTTAGATGAAAAGCCTAACATGCTTTTTGAAACCCCCTTTCCAATTTTAAGCATGGGACCTGATATGCAAACTGCAGTCACAGGAAATAATGACAACTGTTCCCCTCAAAACCAGATTTTGCCATTTACAGTGTTTTTTAAGTAGGTGGGTAAGTGATGTTATTTCAGTGAATTCCTCTGAATTCAGTTTGTAACAGTTCTTTGACAGTATTAGACTAGGTAAGGCACAGGCAAATACAAGTGACATGGCAACTATGTTATGTAATAATAACCGAATATCCTTATATTGATAAAAATTTCTAAGCTAGATTTCTTAGCCTAATACAGGTCAGAGAAAGGAACTGGGACACCTGTGACAGGATTTTAACCCTTAGTTAACTTCTAGTGTCTTATGCCAAGAGTCAATCCGGAAGCACGCGTAGACTGAGTTTCCAACTCTTCTTTTGTTCAGGCTAGGATATTAAACCCCAAAATAACTAATACCCACATGCAATGCTGTTTTGAAATGAGCACATTGCTAAGGTCCACACATGAAAACTTGATGTTTTCAAAGTGCTTTCACTTTCTTTTCTACTATAAATATGAAATTAGGTCAAAATGGATTGTGTGCAGAATTCTGGAGTCTCCATCACTGCAGGCCAAACTTCTAACTGGAGTAAAAGACAGCAATAAAACTGTTGTCTGATCCTGCCTTGACGTGTCAGCTAGCTGACTTCCAAGGATGTCTCCATGTAAGTGGTGGTAGAAACTATTTATCTCTCTACAGTTCAGCATTGTCCAGCAAAAGCGTGTTTTTTTGCATAACATGACTATCAGAGCCACATTCATCCAGGTTATTCTAGTGAACTGCTATGAGGAGAGGAAGCCTGGAACATATTGACTTATTTTCAGAGTGGTATGCACCATACTCTTACCGAGTACCTTAAAAAGCCTTGTTTCATTTTGCTTTGTTCCTAAACCATATTGAAAACTAACAGAAAAGTAGATTTTGGTGACTCTGTGTTGGGAAACTAAATGAAATAAGATGTTTTCTTATTAATTTAAAATCCAGTACTGCTTAGAGGTTTCAACATAAGACTGGCTTTAAGGTTCAGATGCTGATCTAAAAGTGCTGAAGCTATGTGTGCTGCAGTCATGAGACAGACCGACTGAAGGATCTTTGCTGTGCATCGGAAGAAGTCACCAGTGACCATGTCGCGTCTGAAGTCATGTGGCAAGTTCCTTCAGGCTTTCAGCAGCATCCAACAAAGAGTTAGAAATAACCTTTCTCTAGTTTTGGCTTTCACATGGGAATAAGCTGTTGCACTACCTCAAGTTCTTTCTGTCATACCATAAAGGTCTGAGCCCAATTTTGTGAAGATTTCCTCTTAGTAACGTAGCTTGCACATCTTAGATTCTGGCTGCTTGTTTGAAGCTTGAGTCTTCTGTGATTCTTCTCATTATTATAGAACATATTTCTATGTGTTTTGATAGGCAGTACTCTGCATCTTGTAGATATTAAGTAAAAAAATATTCAGAATGCTTGGAAGTCTGTAATTTCTAATCTATTAGGAGATGAGAGATGGTAAGTTTCCAATGGGATCATGAGAAAAATTGGTGTGATACTTCATGGCTGTAAATCCAAATAATTTTTACTTTCACCACCATTATTTTTAATTAACACTGTTGTGATCAATTGAGTACCTGTAGAGATTTCACTTCTGCAGAGTACCTGTAGAGATTTCACTTCACTGCTGCAGATGTTCTGAAAAGAAGTTCACAGAAAAAAAGTATGAACCTGGGTATATTATCAAGTAACTGCATGTGAGGACATTAGGATGCTCCCTGTTTTTAACAAGATCAGGACAGACTGCAGTTTTCTTGAGCTGACACCACTGTATGGCATTAAAAGAATGCACAGAGTACCTTTTCACGCACCTCAACTTTCAAAAGTCAAACTGGTTGCTACAGGATATTGGGGAGAAAAAAAAGCTCAATAAATTCAGAAAAGCTTTAGACAAACTCACAGAGGGCAGTTGCATCATGGATTGGCGAGTGCAACCGTTCAGATGCAACTTCCAGTTTAGAAGTCCCTTAATGGCCGGAGCCAGGATGATTTTGCAGAAGGAAAGATCGTTCCATGTTCGGTCTTTTGTTTCTACACTTTTCCTTAGAGTCAGCCCCTGAAAGCTGACTGTTAATGAGCATGGATGTGGATGTGTTCTGACCCACTGCCTCCTTGCATCATACATATGTTTGATTTTTGTATTGTAGAGGATTGAAAATTAGTGGATTTTATTTTCAAGGCAAGCTTTACTGAGACAGTAGTCTTCCAACTGCAGTGATGACTCTTAGAATTACTAGCTGTGATCAATTATACTGTGAGTAAAATTCTCAGAACATGAAATAAAGATGTGGAACCACAGCTTTATTCTGTTTTTAACTTCTTCATCCCTAGAAGGTAGTTTAAAGTTCCTTGGATTTCTGGTGACCATATTATTAGCCTTTCCTCAATGATGCATTGAGAGATTTATTTATCCAGGCAAACTAATAATGCAGAGTATGGTAATGTATAAAGATGGCAAATAAAAGCTTTGTCCTCTGATATATGACACCCAGAAAACCACCTGGGTCTAGAAAATAAGTGTCTCAGGTCTGCCATCAGAGGTCTGCTCCCACTGCAAGTGGGAGGCCTGCTAAATCAGAGTAACACTTCTCGAAGTTGTAGGAAAATAGAAAAACCATGAAAGTGAAAAACAAATTGTGAACAAAATCACCCATCCCTACTGCTGTCCAAAGGAAGACAGAGGTCTATGCAAGACAGGTGACTGTGTTATGCCTCCACTCACACGGCTGCAGTCACAGAGATGCGATCTGACAGCCCGAGCTACAGCAGTGTACTGCAGGTTTTCATTCCTCTCATTTGTTTAGAAATCCATCCTCTCGTGATGATGCCTAAAATATTGATAGTGCTGCATCGACAAAGGAAGGAAAATAAAAGCCTGATTTTCTAGCAGGCAGATCATACTGTGTAAAAGATCTTCAGGTAGTGGCTCTACATTTTACCTTTTCCTCTCCTGCAATCGATACTCTTATCTCACCGTGACTGTAATCCTAGCACCTCGGGTGCTCTGAGCAGGAAATTCAGCTGTCAAATTCCCCTTGCTCTTTCGCAAAAGGCTGGCTATCTGTTCTTTACAGATACTTCCCAAGCTTTCTGTTCTCCTTGGGCTTATGTTACCATTATGTAGGAGCTAAAGTACCGTGTACTTATGAGTTATGGAGCTGTGCCGTTAATGCCAGCAGTCTATTCTGGCCGCTTCCCTCTGAAGGGTTTTGGGAGATTTTCCCAACACTGTGTATCATTGTTTTAAATGTCATTAATACTGAAGACATAAAATTAGGGGATGCAGAAATAATGCTAAAAAATTGAAAATACCTAAGTGCTGAAGTACTATGTTGGGGTTTTTTACATCCTACTGCCTGTGAGTATTTCTTTCTTGTTGTAAAGTAGTCTTTATCTAGCAGGTGCTAACCACAGGTTTAAAAGTAAACTCAAACCTTGTGTGAGCTCTTTATATAGTTTTTGTGTATACATGTGGAAAAATTATTACAGAGGATTATTTTTTAAATTAACAAAAAGCTAAGTGTTATACCTAGTGTAGAAAAGATCTATGTACCTCATGAGGGTTATTGCAGACAGAGTACAGACAAAGTCAAGAGTGCATGTCATGTCAGAGTGAAGTGCTATACTATGTATTTTGCGAGTGTCTGTAATAGAAACATTAAAAGATGGGGAATAATAAGGCAGCACTGTAATGCCTTCAGAGAAACTCATCTGAAGGGAACTAGGAATAACATAGGTTTTTCTAATACAGCCATTTAATTAACATTAAGATTAACACAACATCAAAGTTCTCCACCCATTACAAAAGCACTTTCAGGACAGTTAGATTTCCCAGCTACCACAGACTTGGAGACTAAAAGTTGCACATAGTTTGTAAGAACTAATTGTCTCCAAAATCTAGACGTTTTTAAACTCAGGAGGAACAATGATCCGAAATTTCCCAAAATAACAAGAATAAATATTCTTGGCTGTTATAAGTAAAATGTTTTTCATTTATCTGAATGGAAGTTCACTCTTCTGGACCAGGTAGTGGTCTCTGGCCATGGTAGTTATGATTATCCCTGAAAAAGAAAAAGGGAAAAAAATCAAGCAAGAAGTCCCAAATCATAGCAAGAGGTGTGAGACAGGAAGAGAAACATAGTATGGTATCCTTCAGTTTATTTGGCTGTGGAAGGTTCTCTGAGCAAAAAGAACTTCACGTTATCTTGCAACACTGGCCAACAAGACAAAAGTAGACCTGCATGATGGGAACTTCTATAAAGTGGGACTACCATTAATACTTACCATCACTCTCCTCCTTCTATTTTGCTAGCTGTCTATTACTAGGTATTCAAATACCCCCTCACACTGAAAACACAGCTAGAGAGCTGATAGGTGAGTCACTAAAATGTTGCTCAGACTTCCCTGTCTGCAAAACCATGACCTATCTCCCAATTGGTTTCTCTTCTTGGTTCTGAACATCTATGCCTGTAGAAATCCTAGTATTCTTATTTTGGAGAAGCAAGAGCTCACTATTGAATTTGCCAACCATATGTCTTGATTTAGGCTCCTCATGTATGCATTTCCCACGCTGGCTTAGATACCTCTTCGTCTAGATCATTAATTTAAAACACAGATCATCTGTAAGTGTAACAGAGATACAAGCTTGCACTCTACTGCTGTTTCTCTTGCATTCACCTCCTCTTGTCCACAGAAATTTTCTATTTATTGTCTGTTCCTTCTCAGTATATATTACAGGTGTCCGGGCAACATGCTATGTGGGTGTCACATACACAAGAAATCAATCTACTACTGCAATTTGTAGCCAATAATCTCAGGTCTACCTTGGGGAAGTTCAGCATCAGAGAAAAGAAGTGAATTTTAACCTTTTGGATCCAGTAACTGTGCAGCTGTAGAGTGGAAGACTCTTATCCTCTTAGCTTTCTGAATATTTTGGACAGGAGTAGGCAACAGGCAACTCTCCTGTGTAGGTTAGGATGAGAGACTAATTGCATTACATTTATGTCTTGCTAAGACTTATTGAATGAAGTGGCCCAGGCAATTTACTTTTTCTGTTGTTTTGAAGTCAGCATTATGGTAACAACAAAGACAGACTGAGGCAGAAGATTAGTCAGAGAACGATGAATTAAGGAAAAATACGTTCCAGTGAAACTTACCCACCTCCAGCCCTCTCCCTATCCTTAGATTCCCAGAGTAAATGTGGAGCTGCTCCTACTAAAGAAATGTCTCCCTGGTAAAAAATCATAGATTCACAGAAAAAATTTGGTTTAAGAGACCTCTGGAGATCATCTAATCCAACCTCCTACTTGAAGGTGGCATAATTTCAAGATAGAATAGATCAAGCTGTTCAAGGCCCTGCCCACCAGGGTTTTGAAAGTCTGTTGTGATAGAGGTCACTCAGCCGATATTGGCAAAATACCTCAGTGCTTAGAAAATTAGTCGAGTGCTTACTTTGCCTCAATACTATTTAAGATTTGAAATAATATTGATGGTCTCACTGTGACTTTGACTGATAATGTAGGCAATCTGTCAGGGAGAGACGTTACAGTATTTATTTACCTTTACAGTATTTATTTACCTTTACAGTATTTATTTGTCTTCTTTCAGGGACAATAGTCCCTGTCTACCAAAAGTGAATATTCAATACGTAGACTTGTCATAAATGAAAATGAATACCATGCTCCCAAATGGTATTTTCAATATAACATTGTCCTTAATTTCCTGATAGGCTTGAAAGAAAGCTCTTCAACCTAAAGGTGTGCATTTATGCGTCCATCTCACATGCAACATCCACGTGGCTGTGCCGTTTATGTCTGGTCCCAAGTTATTGTTTATATGAATCCCCAGAGTTGCAACATACATGTTTTCCATGCCCTAATCTGCCAGCAATTTACTTCAGCTGTCCTGAAATCAAAGGAACAGACTCATCATCATCTTTCAAAGGAATGGCAATCAGAATATTTGGAGAAAAAGTAAAAAATTTTCATATTGCATTTATGCCAATGTTACCTTGTATTGAACCCCAAAACAGTCAAACAGACAAAATTATTAAAGGGGTTTTGTGCATCCTTTACGGTAAGCATTTCATAGGCCTATTACAAAATAGTACCACAGAACTGCAGGTTCTGTCTCACTGAGTTTCACTTCAAAGAGGACTGGTCAGCAAATCCCAAAATCTCAGGGGAAAGCTATCATTATTTCATATTGTGGTCATTGGTAATGATAAAGGATCCACAGGTTTTCATAGCTGCTGTAAATTGTAAGTTTAGTGACACCTGTGTAGGCTTACCACCTGCAGTGAGTTTTTTCTGAGCTGCCCACTCAGAGATGTGGTCAGTGAGGCTGAGGTATGAGAAGTGACAAATTTCAATTTACTGATTCAGAAATGAGTGTTTCTCTCTCACACAAACACATAAAAAAGAAGAAAATACCTATTTTCCAACCTGTAGAACTCTGAGCAGTACAAATTTGTTTAGATTTCATTACCTTGGCCCTAATATAGCATATAAGCAAATATTTCCACAAACAAATCTGAAGAAGGGAAACAGACACGTTGCCACTATGAAAAAGGAGTAAGGGAAAGCATATTTTTCAGGAAAAAGAAATTAAGGCTATTAGCAACAAAACTGCAAGAATTTGATTTCTACAAGAGTAGAAATAGTTTTCTTCCTTTGAATGTATGAGTTGGGCAGTTTCCAGAATCCAGACTCATTAAAACATACTACTAAAAGATACCAGTACTGCACTGGTTTTGGCAAATTATATACATTTTTGGTTCTCAGCTAAATAAAACTCTGTAATAGTTCCTTTAGCACCCTAAACCCTTTACAAGGCTTACAGTTTTTCACTTCCCTCATAGATGGTCTTTAAAAGGTATGCATGTGTACATTCAACAAGAAGGTGAAGAAATTAGAAATTTCTGCCTGGAAAGGAAATGTAATTTTGATGAGATATTTTCCATACAGCATGGATAATAGAAATGAAGGGTATATATAGAAAAATACATTGTAAATAGACACTAGTAGCAGTTTTGTCTTATAGGTAATGTTAAAGTGGAGCATTGCTATATTCAGCTGTGGAGGCAAATGCAAAGAGGTAATTTGATAAACAATAATGAAAGATCTCATCTTTACTATAAGGACTGATAAAAGGTGCTACTACAGCAGCCATATAAGAACTTTCAGTTGCTTAAGATTCATTTCTTGCAATATTGTCAAAGTACACTCGGTTCAGTAATTCACTTCTCAAGCAATTTTATTCTTTTTTTTTTAAAGGACAAAAATCTCAATTTATATCTTCAAAGATATAACCACCTGAAACGTGGGAATGCACTCACCGATCATATTAAGCAGCTCTCTCTTAATGTGCAACTATGTGCAGTCAAATAATTTTTTTCAGGGTTTTTTTGATAGTTGATTTAAAAGGACCTTTTTTTCTCACGGAAATTTTAAAAAATGCATATACTCTAGAGGTCCCATGTGCATAGGCTGAGATTTTCAAAACTGCCTGAAAGATACATAGGTCCAATTCCCAGACAAATAAATTGGATTTAGAGTTTAAAATACCTCAGTTTGAATACTTTTCTGGTTAAACCTTTTGAATTAAAGTCAAGGTTCTTGAAGTACTTTAATGAGAAACTAATATGAGATTTCATGAATGATGTGTTTCCATAAAGCTCAGTAGAATAGTAGACTGCTTGTTACTCTGACTTACCACTGCTTTGAGTTCCTTTTAGATATGGTGGGGAAATCAGCCAAAATATGTATTAATGTCCTAAACATGCTTGCAATATCTATTAATCATTCATTAGCACTTCACATTCAAAATTAGGAAGTGATAATATCTTTGTTTTATCAATTTCATTGTTTACATTCACTGGTGGACTTAAGACTGCAATATAAGTGTAAGCCTTTCTCATTAAAATAAGGTGTGCAGGTCTTTATTTCCATTTTTATTCTCTGAAAGCAGAGACAATGTTCTTTTCCTCCTGTCGGATATTAAGGGTGGCCCTCTTGTTTCAGCAGAAATAAAACATGGAAGTTTTTTGCCAGGGAAGTGGAAATACTAGATTAATTTTTGTACACTGGAATCTTTCCCACTAGTTTAATGGCCGCTGCTGTTAATTGTTTTTAAATTGTTGCCACTGGAAAATAATTACATCTTCTGAATGATCTTTGTTCAAACTGCATTTCTTGGCAAAAAAACCCCTCTATCTCTATAATGGTAGAAGACTTGGTACCAGCAGCATATATTCTCTCAAGATTGTGGATCAGAAGGACAAATGGTTCAGAAGAGAAAGATATTGCTGGTCTTGAAGCAGCTTCCATGCAAAGTTGCAGAAATTAATATAGTGCTAGTAGAAATGCCATATTAATGTAGAAATTAATTTTGATGGAGGAGCAGTTTATCCAAAGTTCATTCTGCATTTGCGTCCTTCAAGCTGACAGCAGTTAGATACTAAGTATAGTTGTACTCAGGAATACGTGATATGAATATAAAAAGGTTGGAAAGTTGTTTGACTTGGTGTGGCTGCACTGAGACTGCTTTCATGTCATGTTATAACAATTCAATAGCATGTGGCTTTCCACACCAGAGGATTTTGGAGAGGTCATTTATGTGTTTGCTAGGTGTTTAGAGCCTTTTTTTCCTGACACGCAGCCTATGGAAGTAGGGAGTTTGCAGCTTTCCTCCCCTGTCCCCATATCCCTGTCATTCCTTTTCCCACGTCGTCCCACTGGGCCTGCCAACACAAACATTTGTGTAATAAACAGCACATCCTGTTACTTTTTATTGTCCAGAAGAAAAAAAGAAACCAACAAAAAAAAAAAAGAAAGAAAGGAGGTGGGAGTTCTTTAGATAAGATCATGTTCTTTTGAGAATTAGTTATTGCAGGGAGCCAATATTGCAACTGCAGGCAAACATGGAGCTTGCCAAAAAGCGCCCAGCCAACGCTGCAGTGTGAAAGTATCCGTCTGCCCTTAAACCCAGACACAACCAGGAGTCTTGTGCCTTTTAAGCAAGCTGCTATATTTCAGTGAAGGTGTGTCACTAGGGTGGGCAGCACGGTTATGTTTGGAGGTGCACGTTTATCTCTTTAAACAGGGCTCGTGTTACTTTTTTGGAGGGAAGCTTGAGGCTGTTTAAGGGGCACTTTTCCCGAGGGTGTGAAGGTGGGAACCTTGCACAGAGCCAGATGTAGGGACCGAGACTAGAGGCTGGAGGGAACTGAACAGGGTTGGCTGAAACTTACAAAATCACTCAGTTTTCTAAACTGGCACATGGCAGAGGGAATCCAGCTGCAAGAACACGTTGCTGAGAGGAGGGTTATGTCCAGACTTGTTTTTTTCTACTCTGCTTTCTGTATTTGGTTTTCATTTGCTCTCTTTAAAACAAACAACTGCCTTCGAGTTGTGTTTGCTTCTCAGTGCTGTCTTGCAATCTTTTTTGAGGTGCTTGTTATGTGGGAAGGTCCAGGAGGGTCACCTCAGAGCTCTGTCTCACTGTTTCTTGAAACAAGAATCAGATGAGGGAGAAGAGAGAACACTACTCACCCTAGGAGGTTGCAAGTAGTTGGTACTACTCAAAATTAAGGATAAGCCTGGAAGAAATGTGTCTTAACAGATCACCTTCTGAGCTATAGGAGGTCTCTCACCTGCACTCGGAAAGTGTCTTGAGAAATAAGGACTCCAGCCAACAAAGAAGCCTTTTAGAGAGAACGTGTGCCTTGCCTGCATCATCTTCAGATTAGTTTGCTGGGGGAAATTTCTATCCTCTTTCTATGGCTGTGGTGTAACTTTCCTTATAAGAAGATTTTGGAGAGATGATTTGTGTTTTCGCTTGGGAATCACAGAATTCACAGAATTCACAGAATTCACAGAATTGTTAGGGTTGGAAGGGACCTCTGGAGATCATCTAGTCCAACCCTCCTGCCAGAGCAGGGTCACCTACAGCACGTTACACAGGACAGCGTCCAGGCGGGTTTTGAATGTCTCCAGAGTGGGAGACTCCACCACCTCTCTGGGCAGCCTGTTCCAGTGCTCCACTACCCTCAAAGTAAAGAAGTTCCTTCTCATGTTAAGATGAAACTTCCTATGTTCAAGTTTATGCCCATTACCCCTCGTCCTATCACTGGGCGCCACTGAAAAAAGACTACTCCCATCCCCCTGGCATCCTCCCATTAAGTATTTGTATGTATTAATAAGATCCCCCCTCAATCTTCTTTTCTCTAGACTAAAGAGACCCAAGTCCCTCAGCCTTTCCTCATAAGAAAGGTGCTCCAGTCCCCTAATCATCTTTGTTGCCCTTTGCTGGACCCTCTCCAGCAGTTCCCTGTCTTTCTTGAACTGGGGAGCCCAGAACTGGACACAGTACTCCAGATGCGGTCTCACCAGGGCAGAGTAGAGGGGGAGGATGACCTCCCTCGACCTGCTGGCCACACTCTTCTTGATGCACCCCAGGATGCCATTCGCCTTCTTGGCCGCCAGGGCACATTGCTGGCTCATGGTCATCCTGTTGTCCACCAGGACTCCCAGGTCCCTCTCCACAGAGCTGCTCTCCAGGAGGTCAGCCCCCAACCTGTACTGGTGCATGGGGTTATTCCTCCCCAGGTGCAGTACCCTACACTTACCCTTGTTGAACTTCATAAGGTTTCTTTCTGCCCAACTCTCCAGCCTGGCGAGGTCACGCTGTAAGGCAGCACAGCCTTCTGGCGTGTCAGCCACTCCTCCCAGTTTTGTGTCATCAGCAAACTTGCTGATGGTACACTCTATCCCTTCATCCAGATCATTGATGAATATGTTGAACAAAACTGGGCCCAGTACTGACCCCTGAGGGACACCACTTGTTACTAACCTCCAACTAGACTCTGCGCCACTAACCACAACCCTCTGAGCTCTATCTGTAAGCCAGTTCTCAATCCACCTCACTGTCCATTCATCTAAGCCACACTTCCTAAGCTTTCCTGTGAGGATGATGTGGGAGACAGTGTCGAAAGCCTTGCCAAAGTCAAGGTAGACAACATCCACTGCCCTCCCCTCATCCACCCATCTAGTTACTTTGTCATAGAAGGCTATCAGATTAGTCAGACATGACTTCCCCTTGGTGAATCCATGTTGACTACTTCTGATAATCTTCTTTTCATCCAGGTGCTTTGAGATGACTCCCAGAACAAGCTGCTCCATCATCTTCCCAGGGATGGAGGTGAGGCTGACCGGCCTGTAGTTTCCCGGGTCATCCTTCCTGCCCTTTTTGAAGACTGGAGTGACATTGGCTATCCTCCAGTCCTCAGGCACCTCACCTGTCCTCCAGGACCTTTCAAAGATAATGGAGAGAGGCCCAGCAATGACTTCCCCCAGCTCCCTCAGCACACGAGGGTGCATCCCATCAGGCCCCATGGATTTATGTATATCCAATTTATCTAACTGATCTTTAACGTGCTCCTTGTCAACCAAGGGATAGTCTTGTTTCCCCCAGACTTTCTCTGTTACCTGCAAAGTCTGGGTCTCACAAGGACTGGCCCGAACAGTGAAGACAGAAGCAAAGAAGGCATTTAGCAACTCCGCCTTCTCTGCATCATCCGTCACCACAGCACCTGTCTCATTCAACAACGGGCCCACATTTTCCCTAGTTTTCCTTTTGTCTCCTATATACTTAAAGAAACCTTTCCTGTTGGCCTTGACATCCCTCGCCAGGTTCAATTCCAAGGCTGCCTTGGCTTTCCTTGTTTCCTCCCTGCATAACCTGACAGCATTCATGTATTCCTCCCATGCAGTCAGCCCCTTCTTCCACCTATTGTAAACTCCCTTCTTCCACCTGAGCCTTTTCAGAAGGTCCCTGCTCAGCCATGCAGGTCTCCTTCTCCCCTTGCCTGGTGGTAATGGAACTGTACATTTCAATTTCTTCTATTCACTGAAATGGCTCTGAGTTGATTTGGTTTGCGCTGGAATTGCACCCTAGAGACAAGCAGTAAGTTGCCAGGAGAGAGGGCTTGAGGGAGAAGTGGGGCACACATGAAGCTTCTGAGACTTCCTTGTGAAAATGCTGTTAGCACAAATCTCTTGTGCATTTCTGGCAAAACAACCATGTCATACCCTGAGCAATGGACTGTCAGAGTGACTGCTTCAGAAAAACACCAGTTTCATGGTTCTAGTTTCCTGATACGCCCCTGGGTAGAAAGGAATGTAGCAGTGATAACAGCTTCCCCAAAGTCAAGCTGCACTGGAGAAACTGGTGTCTGGTCTGGTGACCCTCCACGGTGGACCCTCTCTCCTGCCCCTCCTTGTAGGTTGCTTCAGCCCTTTCTGACCCCTCATTGAAGATTTCTGTGCTGAAAGGGAAGAGAAAGAGGGTGAGGATGGATATAAAGGATTAGAAAGCTGGGACACAATTTCTCCCTTAGGAGAGGAATCTTGTATGACAAAATGGGCAAACATTGAAAGCTAAAAGTTAAACACATAAGCTGCTTAAATCCTTGGGATACATGGCCTGCAGGTAGAAAGAATATCATAAAGGTCTCTTTTAATGGTGAAAAATTAATTCTGGACTACAGTATTTCCCAGAGCATTGCAATGAAGTTTAGGACCTATGTAAACAAATTTGTCTTTCTCAGTCTGGATCTGGGAGTCACTATGAAATAACAAGGCATCTCTGGTACAAATGTGAACTTCCAGCAGCCTATTTAAGCCTAATTTAAGCAGGCAGATGGTCTAGCCTAAGGCTCTTTCCTTATGTGTCTACCTGGTTTGCAACAGAAGTGAACTAAAACTCTCTTTCTACATTGGTTTCCTTTTAGGCCAGTAGGTCATTGCTCCTAGAGGGTTCAGTTGGTTGTCTCTTGCTGTCCCATGTTTGTAATCAGACACTAGTTTTCTAGCTACTGTAATACGCTGTTTTTTCCAATAACACTATCGTTCACTGTATTAGGAGAAGGAACCGATGGTCAACACCGATGCTTTCTGTTCTCAGTGGCAACCAGATCTGATGAAGAGATACTGATGTCGTCTATCTGGAATTCTGTAAGGCCTTTGACACAGTCCCCTACACCATCCTTCTCTCTAAATTGGAGAGATATGGTTTTGATGGGTGGACTCTTTGGTGGATGAGGAATTGGGTGGATGGTCGCATCCAGAGGTCAATGGCTCAATGTCTACATGGAGATTGGTGTCAAGTGGTGCCCCTCAGGTGTCCATATTGGGACCAGTACTGTTCAATATCTTCATCAATGACATAGTGAGAGCGAGTGTACTCTCAGCAAGTTTGCAGTCAACACCAAGCTGAGTGGTGCAGTTTACACACTCAAGGGACAGGATGCCATCCAGGGGAACCTGGACAAGCTCAAGAAATTGGCCCATGTAAACCTCATGAAGTTCAACATGGCTAAGTGGAAGGTCCTGCCTGTGGGTTGGGGCAACCCCTGTATCTATACAGGCCGGGGGATGAAGGAATTGGAGCAGCCCAGCCAAGAAGGACTCGAGGGTACTGGTGGATGAAAAGCTGGACATGAGCTGACAATGTGTGCTCGCAGGCCAGAAAGCCAACCACATCCTGGGCTTCATCAAAAGAAGTGTGGCCAGCAGGCTGAAGTTGTTGATTCTGCCCCTCTAGGCTGGTGAGACCCCACCTGGAGCACTGCGTCCAGCCCTGGAGTCGTCAGAACAGGAAAGACATAGACCTGTTGGAGCGGGCCCAAAGGAGGGCCACAAAAATGATAGGAGGAATGGAATGCCTCTCGTGTGGAGAAAGGCTGAGAGAGTTGGAGTTGTTCAGCCTGGAGAAGAGAAGGCTCTGGGATGATCTTATTGCAGTCTTTCAGTACTTAAAGGGGGCTTATAAAATAGATTGAGACAGATTTTTTTGGCAGGGCCTGTTGCGATAGGACAAGGAGTAATGATTTTAAACAGAAAGAAGGCAGTTTCAGACTAGATACAAGGAAGAATTTTATGATGAAGATAGTGAAATTCTGGCATAGGTTGCTCAGAGACGTGGTAGATGACATATTCCTGGAAATCCAGGTCAGGTTGGACGGGGCTCTGAGCAACCTGATCTAGTTGAACATGTCCCTGCTTGTTGCAGGGGGAGTGGACTAGATGACCTTTAAATGTCCCTTCCAACCCAAACCATTCTGTGATTCTATAAATGTTCTATCCGAATTGGGAATGTGATCTGGGGTCACTCCTGCCAAGCAGCTGGTATCAATCCCTTTTTATTCTGGAGCAGGCAGTCTGTATGAAGGATATAATGAAAACTGAAGTATGAAGGATTACTACAGCTTGATTTGAAAGCTTTGGAACACTGTTATACTTCACAAAAACGCTGAACAAGATTTGATTCAATACGCTTATCACTTCTGGCATATTTTGTTCTTGGCTTTAGTAGACGTAGTTCAGGATTTTGATCAGTTTTTGGCACGTTTTGGTCAGAACTATGTCTAGACAACACCTTTTGCTACTCCCTGTCAGGAAGCAAAACTTGTGGCTGCACAATTAATTTTCCCATCTTCCATGTTCTTTCAGATCAGTTACCATGCTCTCTGAGCGTTACCAACACTTCAACCAATTTTGCTTAGTTTATAAAAATGGGGAAGTAGTATGGAAGAATGTGCTGGATACTCCCAAGAATGAACCGCATTTCCTGATACATTACCTCTAAGCCATTTCTGGTTGCCATTACCCCTGAGAAATCTTCCATTGTCAAAGTTTAGTTACTGTGAGAAACTATGGGCTAAAAGTTCTGGAGCATCAACATATTTGTCTATAAATACATACAAACACACAGACGTACACATATACATGTACATGAGGGAGGTTGTGGAGTTTCCCACCTTGAAGATACTCAAAAGCCACCTGGACATGGCCCTGGGTGACTGGCTCTAGGTGTACCTGCTTGAGAAGGCAGGTTGGAGCAAATGGGGTCCACAAGTCCCATGCTGTGATTCTGTGATTCTGTAATTCTGTGGTATATATCCTCTCATGACAGAATAACCAATGTAGAAAACAGGGGATAATGTGTGTAAGGATTAGAATTGTATGACACATCTGTAAGTGACTAAAAAACCCTTTAGAATCCACCAAACATGAAATTTGATTTTTAATGGTTGTTCCAGCCAAAGAGCAAAGCCATAACGAGCTACATTCAACTAGTAGATTTTGGCACTGGTTCAGAGTAATTTCATCCAATTATATTTAGATGAAGTTTTCTTTTTGAAATGCAATGTTTAATCTAAACCAAAATTAGATTTCCCATTTAAAACTGATCATTCGTCTTTTAAATAGCTATTAGGAGCAACACAGTTCAGTTGGCTGATTTTCTAATAAGCTTTTATGGAACAGAATTAGTTTCTCACTGTTATGGAATTTGCATTGAGATATGTCTTTCAGTATCATGATGGTGGTGATGGCAGTTTCTAAATAAACTAGTTGAATGTTTATACAGGAATGGCATCTAAGTAAATAAAGCAAAACAATAATTTCAAAATCACTTTTCATCTGAATATTCTTTGAGCTTGTGTTTGAAAGATTATGGTAATGAGATCCTATAGCTGGAGACAAGCTTTAAAAAATTCATATATAGTTCTCTCAGGACTTGTTCTTTTTGGACAATTTCAGGCAGGTCTGCGTTTAGGGTTCAAGCTGGGATCCATCCTGTGGAAGAAATATTGAATAGGCTATTTACTAATGGATAATTACTGCAGAAATAATGATCACAATCATATGATAGGGGTGTCATGCTTGATTTTCTAAGTTTGGAGGGGTGTACTACATCATAAAAGAAAGACACCATCTATTGTGCAAAATGCCACTAATATGGCTGCAAAGACCACCTTGTAGTAAAATGAAATTTTCAATTGCCATGGTTAGGAGAGAGAAGAAATTGATGAAAAGTATTTTAAGAGTATTGAAGGGTAAGAATAATTGATGCTTGTTTTCCAGGAGACACAGGTGACTTGCTACATTCTTGGACATTGTTCTCCAGAATATCTTTCTTGTTCTTAGTGATTCTCACTGAAGCTAACATATAAAAGCAGTGAATCTTTGTGGAAACTGTTTTTGTTTTTTTTTTCCCTCCTGTAGCACATTTCCAGCCTGGGTCTTCTGGGTAATATTTATACTGTAATTCAGAAAATGATTTTGCAAAGGACTCCTAATTAATTTATTAAAAAAAGGTAAACCTGAGGCTAATATGTAATCAGATTTTAGAACAATACCCCCAAGAAGCACATATATAGAGTGCTAGTGTCTGAAATCAGATGTGCATACCTTAAGAATAATTCTCTTAGATGCCAGTTCAGTGGTTTACTCTATTGAGCAGTGATTTATCCCGTTGAAGAGCTTCAGATACATATTCATACCCTGCTGAGTTCGATGGACACAAGCAACAACTTGGAAGTTGAGCATGTGTTTAAGTGCTTTTCTCAGCAGGGACTCTCAGTTTTGAGTGTCATTGTTATATGTCTTTTCAATATAAGAAAAATATGCTTTCTGCACTTCTTTATTATGGAATCTGTCCATTCTTTTGACATTCTGATGCTTCCTTTTCCCATTAGAAATTAAACTGTCTTTATTTTCTACAACATTCTTTTCTACTACAGCTGGTAATACCATCTTAAGCAGAAGACTTGAGGATGCAAACAAGCAGAAGCAGCACAGATGAGATGTTTAAAAACTGTTTTCATACATACATCCTTAGTAATAAAGTAAAAGGGGAAAGAAATGCAGACCATGTGTATTGCGAAAGTAGAATTATTTCTACACAGGATCATTTCCATATTGTCAATGAGCTATCAACAACAGCTCTTTAATGGCCCATCCCCAAACCCTGAGAGATGGTTGAGTGAGCATTTATGCCCACCTGGTGTTCTGATATGCTCCCATGACAAAGAGGAAAATTTTTATTTTAGTTTAGTTGACTATTTTTTTTTCCAGCATAAAACCCTGCTGTTAAAAAAAAAAAAAAAAGTGGAAAGTGTTCTAACAACTGATTTTTCTTTCAGTCAAATTCCTGGTGAACTTCTTCATCAAGATAGAGTAGACCTGCAGAATCCAGACACCAGATCTCACACAGCTGAGGAAAAATCTCTTCTAAGTTTACACATATAATCCTTAGTCTGTCAGGGATCAAACATGGACAGTGTCTGCCAGTCAGCTGACATAGGTCAAATTCTAATTTGATTGTGTGTTTTAACACAGACTTGGAACTCGTTCCAAGAAAAAAACCCAAACAAAACAAAACATTAAATGGGGTTTTTGAGAATAGGTGAAGTTCACCTGACAGTACAGATTAGAATTTTCTCAAATCACAGAAGTGCAAATTGTAAATAATTCCAGATCTAGTAATTTCCATTACAAGTACACAAAAATGACCTTGAAAAAATGAGAAATTCTGCCTTTGACATAGAATGGTGTATGTTACAGGACTAGGTGTCGTTTTGCTGTGTACCCTATTTCTCTGGGTCTGCAAACATCAAGGGTTTGGCACTTTTCTTCTTCTCAGAAGCTGAGAGGCAGGTTTCTGTCACTCTAATATCTTGGTTATTTGCTGTTCTTCGATCCCGGTTCTAATGCTTTTGTCATCTCACAAGTGTTGCTGGGTTTCTGGCCTTTGTCTTTCTTCTCCCCTCGGAGAGGAAGAACAAGAGGGTGGCGGTTTACACCTTCTGCAGAGTATTCCCGCTGACCTGGCAACCAGGTGTTAAAAGGCACAAATGCACATATCAGCAACCTGCATACCTCATATATAACCTGATATATGTTCCATATTAAATTAATACAGGCTTTTATTTCCAGCAAAGAAGCAGGACACTAGCAGCACTCACTCCCCTATCCAAAACAAGCCCCAGTAGCCAATACTCAATAACATGACAAACATAAACTCTGTTTTAGCCTCGGAAGTGCTTACAAGCTGCTGGGTCCTTAGCCAGGCATGCCACAGCAAAGAACGTGTTGGGTATGGAAAGGAAAACACTACCGTAAAGATTGTGATGCAACTGATGGTTTATTAGGTGGGTTTGCTTGTCCAGGGAGTGGTGGAAAGAAGCCCTGATTACTGCTCAGGCCTTTGTCTATGGACTGCTACAGACATTTTGAGGGGAAGGAGGAATAGCAGGTAATTTGGTGTAGAAACTACTGTGTTTGCTTTCTGATTTGATGTTGTTGTGTTTTCTCTTTTTCTAACCTGGGTTATTCTTGTTTTTCCTCCATTTTGCTTTGTCATCTGGCTGGAACTCCTCTAGCTGGTCATCCCCTTGAAAGATATTTCACATCTTAAATAGCTTGTCATAGATGAAGAAACACAAGATGCCAAAATAAAAACTTCATGATTTGCACCAGGGTTAGGGAGCAAATTTTTTTTTATTGTAAAAAAACCCGTTGGAAATAGGAAAAAAAAAAATTATTCCCACCTGACAATGGGCTGCAGCAAAAATCTGCTAACGTCTTGTGAAAATACAAGTATGGCCTTTGGTATTGTTGCTAGCCCAGTTGCTAGGCTTTTCACAGCTTATTTAGATTATGTATATGAACCTGTATCTCATAAAGTGAATGCCCAAGACTGTTGGCTGATGTCTATTCTGATTCTTCCTTGCTCCTGTTGTTTGTTGTTGTTTGTTGGGGTTTTTTTTTTAGTTGTTTGGTTGGGTTTTTTTTAAAGCTTTTAATAAAACAAGTTTCTATTGAATGCTAAGAATTTGGTGTTGCCAAATCTTCTCCAAAACATTGACATCCTCTTCAGGCTGAGCTACTAATCACACCAACAGCTACACAGTTCTTTTTGTCCTGGGGATGTTTGCAGGAAGGGGTGCACGTGATGGTAACATGGCTTGAAGTAGCAAAGATTATCTTACCTTTAGTACATACTGCATCTACTAGTGGAGATTCTAGACCTTGGCATTTTACCATTGGGTTTAGCGTATATGTGAAAGAAGATGGTGATTTCTGCCCTTCTCTCATGTGCTCTGCAAGCTTAACTTTCCCTTGTGGAAAGTAGGTGCATGAAGATGGTTGCATTCCCCTTGGCAATAGGTGGAGAAAAAACAGTGCAGATTCAGCTGTATGGAGAAGATACTCAATTAAGTATACTCAAATAAATTCCATCTTAAGAAGCACTTCACGGTCTACTTACTTCTCTGTAGAAAGCTTTCTGTTAGCATTATCTCTGTCAAAAAAAAACGCTTCTTCAGCAGCGGGTCCTATGGGCAAACATGAAGGCAAACATTGTGAAAGCTGCACATTCAAATGCACTCTAGTTTGTGTTCCAGAAACCTCATCCAGTTTCAGGTCAGTGAAAGAAGCTGAAGACCCTCTTGGCTTCTGCACTGACTTTGGTGATTTCTGGCTGGAAGGAAGCTTTGTTTATTTTGCCATTTAAGAGATTTGCTCTCTTTGCTATTCTTTTGTGAAAAAATTGCAGAAATAAACTTCTGTTCTGCTCTGACTGAAGTCATGAGTGCCTCAAAACCTTTTGCAGAGTATGTTCACACATCATGTTGTATATCTTTGATTTGTTTTATAACAAAAAACACTTCTAGAGAAATCATTTCCTGATAATCTGGATGGGAGTAAAGTTATGTGACAAGCAGGCCAGTCTTTCTCCTTCTCCATCTTCCTTCCCTATTCCCCCTCACCCTCCCACAATAAGTCCCATCAAATTTTTAAAATTCCCTTCCCTTCCC
>NW_009647403.1:63012-100631 GCF_000708025.1 Charadrius vociferus | reverse complement strand
AAATAGATTTTTTTTTTTTTTTTTCCCTTCCCTTCCCTTCCCTTCCCTTCCCTTCCCTTCCCTTCCCTTCCCTTCCCTTCCCTTCCCTTCCCTTCCCTGTAACCTAAGAACAACTTCTTTACAACAAAAACCCATCACAGAATCCAGCATCTGAAACCTTCGGAAGGTTTGATTGGTACGTTTGTTACTACGTAGTAGAACAGCTTTACTTCTCAGAAAGGCTTACATGTGTCTAAATGTTGAGAGAAAAAGAACATAAAATGAAGCATTGTTGAAATAAAGGAGGAGGAAAGGAGACACAAGCTGACAGTATTTTGAGAAACTAATCTAGGCTGCTATAAATAGCACGTCTGTCTGCGTAGTGATAGTGGTGTAGATAGATATTGTACATGGGAAATACAGAATCTCTATGCCTCCTATAACCTCCATGCTTTCATGCCTGCCACCCCTTTGTAGGAGCCAAAAAGCATTCATCGAAAGAAGTAACAGAAAATACTACTTTTCCTGGGCTGCATCAGAAGAAGCATGGCCAGCAGGTCAAGGGAGGTGATTCTGCCCCTCTACTCCACTCTGTTGAGACTCCTCCTGGAGTACTGTGTCCGCCTCTGGAGTCCCCAACAGAAGAAATACATGGACCTGTTGGAGTGGGTCCAGAGGAGGGCCATGAAGATGATCCGAGGGCTGGAGCACCTCTCATGTGGAGAAAGGCTGAGACAGTTTGGATTGTTTAGCCTGGAGAAGAGAAGGCTCCGGAGAGACCTTATGGCAGCCTTCCAGTACCTAAAGGGGGCCTACAGGAGAGCTGGAGAAGGACTTTTTACAAGTGCATGCAGTATTAGGATGAGGTGGAATGGCTTTAAACTGGAAGAGGGCAGTCTTAGATTAAATATTAGGAAGCAGTTTTTCACTCTGAGGGTGGTGAGGCACTGGAACAGGTTGCCCAGAGAAGTTGTGGAGGCCCTATCCGTGGAGGTGTTCAAGACCAGGCTGGATGTGGCCTTGGGCAACCTGGTCTAGTGGGAGGTGTCCCTGCCCATGGCAGAGAGGTTGGAACTAGATGATCTTTAAGGTTCTTTCCAACCTAAACCATTCTATGATTCTATGGTTCTATGACAATAAGGTTCAGGAATGGTCGTGCATATTGCATACTGCAGCTCTTGGTTCCCCTTGCAGCCTTTGACTCCCTGTTCCAGAAAGGAATTCTAATAGCATGGTGAGATTTCAAGGACTGAAAATATTAATGGGACAACGATCATAAAACATTCTTATTGGCCAACTATATCTATAAGGAATATCAATTCCTTACAGCGTATACCTATGCCAAGTTGTCATGAATGCTTATTCCACTGAAATCAATGTGCTCCACCAGGAGACAAGAAGTTATTCTCAGGTTTGAGGTTAAGGTAGTTAGTCAAAGAAATAACTTTCCTGAGGTTAAAAAAAAAAAAAAAAAAAAGAGAGACCACAGTGAAAATCAGCAACAGGAGACTGATCTTCTTCTATGCTTCATCTTGTAGTCCACACTGCCTCTCAGATACTTCTTTTGGTAATTGGCATGTGTCAAGGGGAAGAAATAGAAGACAATGGAGGATTGACAGGGCTCTGAAAATTTTGGGCTGTTCCTGTACATTTAACAGATTGCTTATGTAATTCGTATCGGCTCAGTGCTTTATACACTGATGATTGTGAAGTCTGTTAGCACTAAAAAAAAGTAGCTTTTGTTACTAGTAAAGAGCTTCTGGTACAGGTTAGCAGTCCCATTGTGGTCCTCACCGTCTCCTCTTCTGCCCCAGGTATTTATTTTTTCAAAGACCAAGAATATAGGAAAACAAAGGCTGCTGTGGGAATCAACAAGACAATACAGTGAGGAGAAAGAATGGGCTGGACAGGCCAAGATATTGCAAAGGCAACTGTCACTTTGCTGCAGAGATTGTAAATACACCACTGATATTTCTTAGTGAAAAATCTCTTGGCTGGTTCTTTTGAATTGTGAGTTATAGGTGGCATTACAGTTAATGAATACAATGGGTTATTGTTACAAGATTACATCCATATTCCACCTTTGTAACAGGACTCCTGTTTTCAACTGCTTTAAGTGTATTAGCCAGAAAGTTCAGGCATAACCAGGGAACTCATTATATTGTGACCTGACTTGATTTTTAATCTGAATTGCAGAAGTGTTCCTCGCTATGCTGATATGTTTGATATTTACTGCTTCAAACAGGCAGGTCTCAAGAGGGCGAGAGGAATAATTCCTTTCTGCTGTCCATGTCTGCTGGAGTTATTTCTCTCTCTCTATTTAAAATGGTGATTTTCTCACAGCTGCTCTTCAAAGGGAAAAGCGTGTGATGTGTGAATCAATTTGACTCAGGCCCAGGGGGTTACAAAAATATATCTTTGCATAAAAGCTTGGATTTTACTTATTACAGCGGCACACAAATATACCTCCCTCATAGAATTTACTCACTTGGAGACAGACAAGAACCAAACACACTTATTTGGCTCCAGGGAGTGCTAGAACCACTTCTTCTGAAACCAGCAGCATCAAAAGAAAGGTATTTGCCACTGTGGTCCTATGTGGCCCTGGCTGGTTTAGGGGAATATATGATTCAAGAGGATTAAATAAAAAGCCAATGATTCTGCATCTTCTTCACCTTTCTCCATCTTCCTCATTGCAATACTTAATTTCCCTCTGCTGTAGAAATCTTGTGGGCTTCCTTATCCAGAAAGCTGGAGTTTCACATGATTGTTACCTATGCAGCATAAACAAAGTTGATCTGGCTGTTTCCCTTCCTGCTGCTGCCAATGATTTGCCCTTTCAAGTTATTGCAGGTCATTCTTTCGTCTTATTTTTGAAAGAAACCGGAGTAGAACCTGTTACGCCTTTTTCCTCCACCATTATAACCTTTCTCTATTGCTTCTTTATGCAAATACACAAGAGATCCTCAAGTTCACGTGCTCTAGGATTTTTATCATGTAATCCCGCATCCCTTCCAGAAACACTAGCTGCCAGAGGCTTACAAAACAACTTAGCTAGAAAAAGGAAAACTGTTACTTTATGATGTTGATTTATAAGCTGCAAGATGTTACATTATCCAACCAACCTTTATTATCCCTGCACTTTGTCTGCTTGTTATCTGAATGAAGAAAACAAATACTATAACAAAGCAACTGTGTCAGATGTATCTGTATGTTTGTGGTCCTGTGCCACCATCCTGAATAGGTTGGCCTTATCTAAATTAGAAGGTCCTTGAAGCAAATGAAGGATAAGAGGATGAGCAAATGGACTTTCTCCTCTGTAGAAGCTGATATGTGTAAGTGTCAGCAACAGTAAGGAAGAATAATTACTTTCATATCTTGCTCTCATAATTAAATTGCTCAGCTATTTGCAGACCTCCTTCCAGGGTCACCACCGTTGGGACCTGTCTGCTGCACTTACGCAGTCACCAGCAGGCAGAGCTCATGCAGCCTGCTGTGTGGAGAAAATTGTGGAAAAGACTGCGGCTGATCTCCTTCGCTCGGTCCATCAGACCCTGGCTCAGAGTAACTCCAGGAGCTGAGCCTCAGTGTTAGCAAAATGAGCCCACTCCTCAGCCCTGACTTTTTTTCCAATCTTGACTAACAAGTATCTTGTGCTTCATCCAAAGGAACAAACCCTGCTCCACTGAGTCCATGTGTTACCAGAGCTCAGAGCAAAACAAAAATAGCTCTGACTCCTCCAGAGTCTAGAGCTCCTGCATTTGGAGAGCCTGTGCCAGGTGTGATTGTCACCCCAATTTCTTCTGCTGCATGAGGACCCGACTGCCCAGCACAGACCCAGGAGCAGTTCAGGGTGGCAGTGAGGCACAGAGGTGCGCGTTCCCTCTGCAGACCTACATCATGGCTCGCCAAGCACCATGGAATCACATGCCATTTTAAAAGGACTCCCGTGAATAATAGTCTGTTGTTTTCCAGGATGGCTTAAAGGACAAAACTCCTTCTTCCCTGGCCTGAGGTCCATCACAGGAGGCAGCAGTGTCACTCCAGCTGCAGTCCTTCTCTGAAGAGAACCAGGCACTGAGCAGCTCATCACTGGCAGTTGCTGATTGCTGCAGATATTGGATCAAGAAAAACATGACCAAATGTACCCATGAAATATAACAGTTAAAAAGTCTGGGGGTTTTGACCTCTTCCTCTCTTTTTCCCTTTTCATCCCTTCATTCAGCTGGTTAAATCAATCTTTATATTAGGAAGATATACTCTAGCCTACAGAACATCACCTTTATTGAGGGTTTTCATCTCACTACTACTCCAGGATTTTAAATTGAATAAGAAACCTAATCTCCCTGTGGGTTTCTATGTGTTCAGGGTGCTTCTTGTTTTACTCTTAAACTTTTTGTGTATTAGTTGAGGCCATAATGATATCTCTTATGAAGGTATGTATGGGAATGAAAATCCTACAAGGGAAATGCATCCTTATTTTAACAATATCAGATGAGGGAAACAGATGAAGATCATAAATCACATAAGGGATTTCTGACTCCACAGACTAGGAACACAGTTTGCAGGAACAACGTGTGCTCTGCATGCAGCTGTGACTTCTGAAAATAACTGCTGAATTCTGCAGAGCTGCTGCTGTGATGAGGTTTCTCTGTAAGGAAACACAAGTTGGTTAAGCTCCTTCTGGGCTTCTAACCCTCACTCATAAACAATTCAGGAACAGCACCTGAAATGCTGGATTGAGTCTGGTAACACTTATTTTCTGACCCCTTTTCAAGACAGATTTTTAAGGATGAAAATGCATCACTGAAAATAATGAGCAGATTTGGGGCTTTTCCTTAAGACAGATGGTGCCCATTCATTAACGTTTATGCGACAAACGCATGTTTGTTCATGTGTGTGTGAGAGACACTATATCTCCAGACACCAAAGCGGAGGCTTGTGTTTGTATCTCTCTAGATCAAGGTTTTGTGTGTGACTTCCGGCAGGCTGATTGCTTTCGATGTCCTTCTGAGCTGAAAAAGATAGCTGGTATGATGTTTTGCATGTTTGAACTCTGACTTCTCAATGTAAAAACTACTTTTTTTTTTTTTTTTTTTTTTCCTTTGTAAAGTATTTTGGCTTGCTTGGGTTTTCTGGGTGCTGATGTATCACAAATGGTAATAACTGCAGAACAGGGAGGAAGGCTTTTTGAGATGAAAGCTAATTTTGTTATTTCAGGGTATGAGTCATCATCTGCGTTGAAGCTCTTCAGTCCTTACAGACCAGGAGCAAATGATAACTTAAGCTCACACAGGTGTTTTTTTGGAAGCAGCTGACTTGGAAACAGGAATGTTTTTATAAAACAGCTTGTGCCTCAGACTAGATGTGCTGATAAGGGAATCCACAAGGCACTGTGGCCCTCAAGCGCTGCAGTGAAGGTTGCTCATTGGGTTGTCAGCTGCAACAGAGACTGTGTCCAGCTAGATGGGGGAATCCGCAGCCATTGTCTGACTTGAAAACTCCTGTGCTGTATTCAGGTCACAGTCTTCTCCTTGCATGCTCTCTTGAGGCTGAGACTTTGGCAAAAGAAACAAAAGGTGTGAATAATATCTCCTGTATTAGTAAAAAACTGTGTAAAATAACTGGAAAGTGCTGGAGAAGTAAACAAATTGCAGATTCATGAGTGGCTGTATTAATAGCAGAAGTGAATTATATTAATTATTGACCAACAACACTTTCGGTTTATAAATTTTTCCTAAAAACCACTTGAAATTTACTATGAAAGCTGTGAGATAGGTGGGAAGTCTATTTTCTTAACCATTGGATGTATTGACTTAATGACCACTGAGCACTAGTTTAGGATTTCTGGCTACGTTTTGTTTTTTTTTTTTTTTTTCATTTTTTATTCTGAGCTTTGTGTGTCACAGTTAAACTTGCGGTCTACTATTGAGTCTGGTCTAATGCTGAGAGAACCTGCTGGCTGTGACTGATGCTCAGCCCTAAAACCTTGCTGTGAGGGGGGAGTAGTATGAAGAAAAGTGCGTTCAGGTGGGAATTGCTTTGAGGTGGATAATAAATTAGGATCCTGGGATTAGTGTGAAAACTGGAAACACAAGAAAAAAACCCTATAAAAATGTAATTATGTTCTATTGACAAAGCAGTATCTTTTTATTGCATTGTTTATGAATAGGAGAGACAAAGTAATCTAGCTAAAAGCATTAGTGGTAAAGCCATACTGTTTTATACTGAATTCCAATTCACCCACCTTCTCATGCACACATACACACAAAATTTGCCAGCAAGATAAAAACATCTGAATTTCTAAATAAACTTAGAAGTCTCAGCTGGGTATGCAGAAATCCTAAAGGATATACAACGTGCTCTCCCTTGATAGAGGGTCATTCTGTAAAAAGTATGTTGAAACTGCTGGCCTAAACTCTACTCTCAAACCGTCTGAATACCTAGCTGTCAAAGAAAGCAGATCATAGAAGCTTTCTGCTGTGCAGAAAATCATGGAGCTTGACACAGCTTGTCTCCTGGAAGATGGCATTAGCTTCCTGAGCTAAAGGCATAGATTTCACGTGCAAAATTTAATCTTAATATCACTAGTAACTGTGGAGTTGCAGTAATTTACGTGCCATGTTCTCTTCATGTGGCTTAGAGTAAAATAATCTCCCTGACATACAAATTTCTACAAGAAGAAACCTCAATTAAAATTTTGGTGCTTAGCATGGAACTTGGGGGTTTTCTGTTACTATTATGCTTTAAAAATGCATCCAGATTTGAACTATGTGTTTCACGTTTTGGATCAGTACAAAAATGTATATCCCTCAACCTTCTCTTGCTCACTGTCCAAACAAAAACCTATTGAAACTTTCTTGCAGCTTTATATGTGAATCTACGTCCCTGCTTCATATTAATACTCATAGAAAATACCTGGCTAAGTAAAATAAAATGGCTGCTTTGCAGCTTTTTCATAGGTGTTTGAATGGCTTCCTCACTGGGTATCAGGATGGCTTTCACGCATGCAGTATATTTATGTACTGCAAACTACTTTGTGTCTAAGACAAATTCTTCATCTGGGAAATATGGTTGGAACACTTCTCGCTTTGCAACGCTGTCTGCTAAACAGCCTTGCTAATACCATTTCTTCCAGTACCGGAAAAGTGATAACATTTTACAGCATAATTGCTAGGGTTGTCAATGTTTTATGAAATAATATAAACCCTCACTGTATTCCATCTTTCTACCCTAGCGTTTTGATGTATTCAAGATGAGGTTGGACTCAAGTCCCAGATATTTCTCATTTTGTGTGCACGAATGTGTGGCTTGTTGCCTTGCGAGTCAGATCTGATTTGATGAGGGTTGTGAGCCCAGTTGTGTGACACACGCCTTAAAGACAGTCTTATTGTTTAATGGATGGAGCAAAGAGGAGTCGAAGTGCTGAGGTTGCTGGGCCATCCATGACTCCTACAGGAAATCTGAGCAGAATATTAGCCACACAATACATTTTGAGTGCTGTTGAAAGGATAATGAGTATTAGCTTTTATACTACATTGCCTACAGGCTGTATTTCTCATCAGTGCTGGTAATGTGAGAAACAAAGTAACTGTACCATTTTTTTCATTCTTTCCAAGATGACTTGGGTTTTTTTTGAGGATTGGAGTTGCGTGGTTTTGGGTGTTGGTTGTTTAATTTTTTTTTTTCGGGGAGGGATGAAATGGGGATTGTTTGTTTTCTTATTTGATTGTTTTGATGAGGAACTAGTCTTATATCTTTAAAGATAAAACCAAACTAATCAGAATTTCCATACTGACAGCAAAAGCCCACTGTGGGGATGGACTTACCTAGCAAATGATAACAGCATGGCAAGATATCACATTTAGCTAAAAAAAGAGTGTTTTTCTGCTGCTTCCATGCAGTGTGTGGGGGTTGTCCTCAAATTTCCATGTGGTTATCCTTGGTGTCCTGCTGTGAACTGGGGCTTCAGAGTTACAACTCCAGAACTGCAGAAGCATGGACAGTAGTTGCATACAGTGCAAAAGTTTTATGCTGCAAGAAGTAAAGTTCTACACCACACTTCTACTCAAAGCATGGAACAGTGGCTGTAAAAAATTAAAATGTTTTCTGACCTGCCATTCTGTATGATAAATCAGGGTTAATGGAGTCTTACAGGCAAAGGCACATGGTATATAAGACTTGGGACAGGAAGTCTGGTGAAAGCAGGAGGCTCTTGATCCATTGTTACTGCTGAAGCCGTCAAAATCATGAAACAGAGCAGAAGCAAATGGTCCTACATCCTGAATGATGTCTTAGTCCAGCATTGTGAGGGAACATATTTGTAGAGGTTTCTCATGAGTAAAGAAAATCCACCTGCCCTAGACTTTTAATCCGTGTTGTCAGGATCAAGGTGAGACAGCGGGTTCCAGCCTCACTTGTTTTTATCCTCTGCATGATGGTAGCATTTATATGATTCAGCATGTCAAGCTGGGTACAAGCACAGGTACAGGTCTTACTTAGATGGACCTCTTTACTTTGATGTTGCCATTGGTGGGATAAGACTCTGAAGTATGCTTTCACCTTGATGGAAGCATTTCAAGGTCCAGCAATTAGTGCCTCACGTAATTGCATGGAAGACCTTACCCATTCCAGAAAACACACGAGAATAAGGGAAAATTGTGTAGCTGAAACTAAAGTGCTGCTATTCTTCAGGCCCAAGTGACTGCTTTATGTGACAATGTTTGATAGCTTCAGTAACATTTTTACAGCATTAGCATACAAACTATGCTTTCTTCCCATTTGGTTTCCTTGGGCTGGTATAATAATTTTTCATGGAGAGGCCAGAGGAAAGATAAACAAAGTATTTGCCAAACTCATCCAAACTCTTCCTTCCAAATGAGCCTGTTCACAGGTTAGCTGAGCTTTGCATCTCCTGTAAGCCATGTACTCAGAAAGGCCTTGGAAGTAAAAGGACTTTGAATTCATCTTTCATCTCAGCTTAAGGCCAGGCTTTTTAACTGAGTTGTATACCTTTGCCCAACAACAAAGAACACTTTTGGTAAGGTAAAAAAGAGGTAGTGGACCCTTATGAGTCTAATCAACATTTGGTGGTTTGTTTTTTTTTTTTTCTTAAAGGAGCCTACAGGAAATTTAACAAATTTAATAAATGTAGAGAGTAAGGGTGATGTAAAAACATTTACTGCAGAAAAAAGTTATACTCTACTAATTATCTGATGGATTATTGTAAGAATCGACTCATGGGAAAAAAATGCTACCCAAACAAAAATGGACAATAGACATGTTTCTCTGCATGGTTACAAATAATTCACGAAAGTGAAAGATAGAAGACAGAAGGGAAATGACACTTGTTGATTGTAATCCTTAAATGTAATCCTTAAATAAAAAAAATAAATCCTTAAATGTAAAACAGGTCTCCAGATTTCTTCCATAATTCAGCCATCACTGTAAGAGTTAGATATTTTTAACAGTCTTCTCACAAAAGTAGGAAAAGGAGACAGGGAGAAACTCTGGCAACATGAAAAATTTAAAAGGACCAGCAGTCATCTGATCAGCAAGGTCCTGGACACTGTTTTTAAGACCTGACTTTCGCTGAAATTAGTAATAAATGTATGTTTTTTCTGGCTTAGTCACAGTGATATTTTTTTCTTTCTCCTTCTCTCTCCCTTAAAAAAGTAATTTTTTTTAATATCAGCTGTATTTTGTTTCAGGGCCATGATTGCTAACATTTGGGATACTAAACGATGTCGAGAATGTTGCAGATGACAAGCTGCAAGGTGTTGGAGAAGCGGCCACTGTGCCATTGACACCATCCCACTCTCATTATACAGCTCAGTTACACATGATGCAAAACTGCTTCTTCCAAAACTAGCAGAAAGGAGAGTTTAGTAATGACGATCATTTGTCCAGAGAAAGATCAGGTGAGCACAGACTGTATTGCTTATTATAGAAATACATACATACGTAGAAGATGCTTTTCTGATACTCATCTTGAAGAATCTTACTAATGTGAGGGATGGGGAATAACGAGAGGGCTGCAGTTCATTTCAAAGGTTCTGAGGACACCATCCATCACTCTGGGCACAGATCAAGTGGCATAGGAACAGCAGGCTGATTCAGCAACACGTTCATTTTAAGGTGATAAACAATTATTTATGATGGATGAGTAACTTTAGAAATAGTGGAAACCACAAAGATAATTCACAATCCAAGCAAACAGGAGTCTGGGATATGCCACTTCTCTATGAAGTCATGTCTTTGACAATTTTCAGCGTAGAGTTTCAGACTCTGTAGATGTCAGATTGTTATAAAGGCATTGTTTCTCCTAATACACAGTTGCGATATAGTGAAAATGGTGACCAGCAGTACTGGGAAATCCAAGAGTTTGTAAGTAATATTATATGAACAGTTTGACTACATCCATGCATTTGAACTGCCTATAGATCCTGTTAATGTTGGGAGTAGCATGTATGCACCAAATGAAGATGATGAGTTTAAGTGTTTGTTCTCCAAAGATATCTCTAGGGAAATTTCTACTTCTGTAGCTTCTGTTAGTCTTTAAAAAATGACAGAATTAAATTGAGTAACAAGCACCTGCTGTCTTCAGCATTTCTAAAAATACATTTCTGCTGCAGGAATTGTTTCTAATTAACACTGTCTGAAGGATAGTAGACGTTAAAGTATTTCTCTGAGGATTTTTCTCCTCCACCTATTCTTCTGATATATTGTAGATTACTGTTTGCAATAGTACGTTGAATTTCAACTCTTGTGATTTCTGTAACAACCTAGTGACATCTACCAGCTACATACACAGAGCCTCATGCTGGATGAAACACAGTTTGGACTGTGCTCTATTCTATTCTGACTCAAAGCAGAAGTGTGTTTATGAGTTTTTTGGAGAACGTATTTATTTGCAAATGCTTTTGCTGCTTAATGCAGTCCTGTTCTGACTGGCATAAGGCACGTAAAATAAAGAAGAATTCCAGATTTATCTGGTTAAGCAAGTGCTGCAATATTGATGAAATCAGTACAGGCAACATTCTTCAGGACTGTGTTTCTCAATGGAATACAGTCAAGTTCTACAATAGAGTTCATGGAGAGCGCGTTGTGCTCTTATTGCAATGTCAGTATGCAGCATAGGAAAGATTTAGAAATGCATGAAATGCACTGATCTGCTTTTGTGGCCCATGTTTCACTTCAAAGAACATCTCACAGCCAACAAATCCAGTGATATTTTTGATGTGTTTTGCACATATCCCCTTTCGTGAGCAGTAGCTCTTCCATTTGCATTATTATGAAGTACTTTGAAGCATCCTGAGTACTTAATTTGGGCTCTGTTTCCATAGGTCAACTTAATACTAACTGTTATAAATAACAGTAATAGAAGGAGATGGAGTCTGTACTGTAGGTTAAACTTTTTTACTGAAATTGAAGATTGCCCAAATTCCACCAGTCTTTTATACAACCATATTTTCAAATCCCTTCGGAAACTGACTCTCCAAACACTCATATTTAGACTGGAACAAAATCACACGTGAAATGGCTGTGATTGTAAGGAATGACGCTTCTTTCACTGAAATATTTGAATTTCTTAATTCACTATAATAAGCAGATGCTTCCAACCTCTCTGGAGTCTTTCTTCATAGTCAGTCAGAAATGTGGTCTTATAATGACTATATAACGTAAAGGTTCTCATTTCCCTTCTACTTTTAACTTGATCACAGTTTGCTCGAATCTGAGCAGTGTATGCTGATGGGTTTTAAATAAGTCCCAGGAAGCATCTGACAGTGTTTTCTCAGCTGATGACACTCAGAATAGTGTAGATATGGTCTGCAGTGAGCTCAGTTTCGTTTTTCTTGTATGTTTTTTTTTTTCTCCTTTTTTTAACTGGAAAAGGACAAGCAGCGTGCGTTTTTTTCAAATGTTACTCCAACATCGTTTTCAAATGTTACTCCAAGCAAGGAAGGCTCTGAGGCAAGTTCAGAAAGACAAAGAACACTTCGAAGTGCCTACTGAATTGAATCACTGATTGAATTACCTATAAAACAGGCTGGTCATTGTTTAGGTTTTGGATGTTTGTTTTCCTATACCCTTAGCTTAAAGCTCAAAATGAAATACTGTCCTGAATCTAAAGACCATTGTTCATTTTTTTTACTGGCAAAACATTTCTGGCAACAACAAAACCTTAAAAAAAGGGAAGAGATTATCTACAAATGTCTTATCTGTGGGTTCTTTTTTTCCTTTTTTTGTTGGTTCTTTTTTTTTTTTTTTTCGCCTAAGCCCGTTATATCTTTCAATGTCCTACAGGGAAATGGGATGCCTATGGTAATCTGAATTGCTAGGCTGTCACAAGAGAACTTCAGTTAAAAGAAATAATAATGTGCTTGGAAAGAAGAGCTATCCTAGTGCTATTTTCTTGACAACATTAAAGGCCTGGCCTTTCTTGAAGGCAGGCTGGAGGCTCTGTTTCTCAACACTGAATAAATCCACAAAATTATTGATACATGGAGTTTGAACACACGGCAGTAGTGTGACAGAATTGTAAGTGGAAAGTCCAGATTGCTTTAAGAGGCACGTTCACTTTCTTCCCCAATGAGACTGGCTGCTTTCTTGTCCTGTTTTAGGAAACAGTGAGCAACGTTAAATGCTGTGGAATACTGTAGGGATCTAAGATATAATGATTTCTCATTAGTGAGAGGTTCTCTACTGACAGTACGATTTGGGCAGTGTTAACGAGATAGACTGACAGGACAGCTGCAGAGTAGGAGTGTGAGCATCATCTTAGAAGTCAATTGACACAAGATCTTGTCTTGCTTGCCCTAGCAAAGTGAAGGTTCAGGGATGGTTGGTGATCATTTCACTTCTGTCAGCATGGTAAATGTTAAGAAGGGTAAATTTGTTACGCAAAGTTGGCCCAAAAGTGCATATGAAGAAGTTGTCTGTCAGTAAATGAAGGCTGGAGATTGGGCAGAAATTCCTCAGCTGCTTTAGTACAACCACGTTCTGCAACAGCATTCCCTTCAAAGCAAGAAGGGTGAAAATATTTCCGGCATAAAACCCCTAAACTCCAACTTAAGAAGGGACTTTTGAGATAAGTTATCTTGGAGGAGACCAGACTTGATATCCAAATCAGTGTCTTCTAGTGCCTCTGTCACTTATGGAAAGAATATGATGAGCAGATGCAAACAGGTTGGATTCTTGGGGTCATTCTTTGGTAATTTACTCTAAGAAAAATTCTGAATTGTATAAATGGTTGAGCCCTGAGACAATGAATGTGTTTCTGAAATAGAGGCACTTAGATGTGGTTTTGCTAATGGTAATGAATTTTTGGTGACTGTTTATTGATCATTGCAAATGTACATGCAATAATTAGGTCATTAGATAATTAAACCAAGATTAGATAATTAAACCTAGCTGCCTATAATTCCACTCCAACATACATTATCATTAAGAAAGAAATTAGCATTAAAGTGATGGATTAATTACAAAGATTTCATCCCACAGAAGTTTAGCAGATTCACATGCATTTTGAAGGAAACCATAACCCTCAATCTAGCATAATATTAAAGTACTTTTGAAACAGACCCATCAGTTCTAAAGGGATTACTCCCTGTCTTAAAATTAAATGTGTAAGTGCTCCGCTAAATCTCAAAAGGAGTAGGGACCTGGGGACCCACAATGTGGATTGGAACTAGCTTCTGTGCCTATTCTGTATTGTTACTTTTATTTCTTAACCTACAAGAGAAACAATTTCAGATCTCTGACTAACATGAGTCTGACTGAGAAACAAAATTAAATCTTGTAGTGTAATAGATGGCTGATTAGAATTTCCTCTTTTGTTGTTCTTATGTTTACTGTCTTGTGAAAGATGGTATAATCCTGTTAACGCACCATGAGAACTACTCAGTCTGATAAATGCAGTGTGTTACATCTGTGCGTGAAAGTCCACCTCAAAATCTCAAGTGATGACAGAAAAACAATAATAAAAAAGGAGAAAAAGCCAGCTCAAGCCAATCCTACCTTCACTAACTTGACAGAGTTTTCTGCATTTTTTTTGTGATTTTATTTCAAACTGTTTATGAGATATCTGCTGACATCATCTGAGTACAAACTCTGCTATAATGTGACCTCTGTTCAAATCTCTTCCCATTGATTACTGGTAAATAGCAGAGATTTTTCACTTATTTACACTAACCTGATACAAACAAGATATTTATTTACTTTCCTTAAGAAATAATGAGTGCATAAATTGCCCATGTGTTTGAGCCTAGATGGTGGTTGGTAGACTGCTAATGGACACCTCTGACATTCCCTACGGACTGCAGCTTCATTTGTGGCCCTGAGTGCTTATATTCTCTGGGAATGAATGGAAGAGTTGCACTTGACTGATGGAACCATGGGCTAATTTTAATATCAGTATATTCATGACCCTTCTGAGCTCACAATACAGCACCTGTCATTAAGGAGTGCTTTGTTCTTCATTCGACTTGGAGAAGAACTAGATGTGGAATAGCAGACTCTTTGTCAGATGTTCTTTTGTGGTCCAAAATCTGTGCAAAATATTACATTTTTTTTGTAGAAAGCTGCTGAGTATATGGTCTGAACAGACATCACTAGAAAAAAAAAAATTTTTTTCCCCTCTCATTAATCATCATTAGTATGCAAAGATGCTGTAATATCTTAGCATCATATGATATCATATCTCGTCCATAATAAGTAAGGCTGCAATACCACAGCTGCTGAGTAGTTAAGGTAGGAATAGTACAGGTAATCATCAGGGACCATACCTGCAACTGCTGTGCAAAGACATTCAAATCAGTGGCTGTACAGTAATACACCATAGGCACCTGCTATTGGTTAAGAGCCATTGCTGGGGAAAGAAGGTCACAGTAGTTTTAGGAAAACAAACTAAGAGGAACAGCAGGACATTGTAGAAAGGAAAATAGGTGTCAGCACAGAAGTGCTAAATGCACACTTACTGTACAAGGAAGATTTGATCCAGGGAAATTTTTCACATTATCTTCCTGTTCTGTGCTGAGTGAGAGTTTGTTATCTCAGAACCAGACATTTAAAGAAACATCTCGTTCTGATTTTTACTATGACTTTCTTCTCATCTGCTTACTCTATGTCTTTATTCTTAACTATTTATTTTTCTGGCTCTGTATCATAGAATCATAGAATGGTTTAGGCTGGAAAGGACCTTGAAGATCATCGAGTTCCAACCCCCCTGCCATGGGCAGGGACATCTTCCACTAGACCAGGTTGCCCAAGGCCATGTCCAGCCTGGCCTCGAACACCTCCAGGGATGGGGCCTCAACAACCTCTCTGGGCAACCTCTATGTCACCAGAGCACATTACTCCTCAGCCTTACAATTTGAATGTGCCTCTACCAAAACCAATGTAAAGTTAGAGGCCTGCTTTGATACTGGTTATCCAAAGAAAGTGTGTAAGAATCTCAGAACGCAAGTATATCATGACTTGAAATAGTCTGGTTCAAACTACTTGTTTTTTGAGCATATTCGTTAGCAGTGTGGAGTACTGAAGGACATAGTATGTTTTGTTTCTTCACAGTTTTTTTTTCTTTAAAACATGTTAGTTCATCTTTTGCACCTGAAATTCATCATATTTTAAGTTCCAGTTCTGAATTCTCACTGTTCACTGTTGAAAGAGCAGCTAATTCATGTCTTGCATTATAAAGGATTGTTCTATCTTTCCATCTCCTGTAACATTTTTACCAATTTATGCACACTTCTCTTTTGCTGTATTTGATGTATGAAGCTTGGTTTGTGTTTTATCAGCAAATGCTTAAACTACTAAGATAATTCATCTGACTTACACGTACGGCAAATCTTTGCAGGTTTTTAAATAATATTATTGTTCATCAGAAGATGCTTGTGCTTATAACCCTAGACTGCGGTATTACAAGAAAACTAGCCCACTTAAAAAAATCATAATTTATTTTTTGTGGTATCTGACATGGTTTTCCCACTAGGACAAATTGGTACGTACTTCAAAAGCTATAGCTAATAAAAAAATGGCAGCCCATCAAGTTAATGAAACTGATCTTTATTAACACACTTTTTCCACAACTTTATTCTCTTTGTCCCCTAGTACCCAATTCACAGCACCTGAATCAAGGATAGTGCTGGAAACTACTCATAGTACTGCTCATATTTACCGTAATTTAATTATTTATTATGAAGTTTAGATCACAGAGTCACAGAACCCCAAAATCACAGAATGGTTGAGGTTGAAGGGAACCCCTGGAAGTCACCGGGTCCACCTCCCCTGCTCAAGCAAAGTCACCTACAGCAAGCCCTCTAGGACCATGTCCAGACACTTTTGAATATCTCCAAGCATGGAAACTTCATACCCTCTCTGGGCAACCGGTGCCAGTGTTCAGTCACTCTCACAGCAAAAAAGTGTTTTCTGATGTTCAGATGTAACCTCCTGTGTTTTAGTTTGTGCCTAAATCTTTCATTCACGTGTGTTTTCCTACAGTCCGCCATCAGAACAGGGGACTATAAAAATATATACAAAAAAACTTGTGTTTGAACACTGTCCTAAAACAGACTTAAAGGAGAACCACTAATGTCACTGCTGATTCCGCTATCTACTGCTCTGGTCCTTGTCCCTGTATATGCACATCCAAATCCAAACTAGATACTGGCTTACATTCCCTATTTCTGGATGCTACAAATTCATCCAACTTTCTCCAGCTAGGCTAAAACCTGGAAAAGTGAAAATCATAGAACCATAGAATCATAGAATGGTTTAGGTTGGAAAGGACCTTAAAGATCATCGAGTTCCAGCCTCCCTGCCATAGGCAGGGACACCTCCCACTAGAACAGGTTGTCCAAGGCCACGGCCAGCCTGGCCTTGAACACCTCCAGGGATGGGGCCTCAACAACCTCTCTGGGCAACCTGTTCCAGTGCCTTACAACCCTCAAAGTAAAAAACTTTCTAATGTTTAATCTAAACCTGCCCTCTTCCAGTTTATATCCATTTTCATTCAGAGAACCTGAGAAACCCATGCAAATGGGAAATATGAGTGCACGAACAATTAATATTGTTTCTCTGTGTTCCACCTGTCTGCATCAGTGTGTTGTACAAATAAGAGTGGACAAGGGTTAAATTGATTGGCTTTTCTCTTTTTGTTCTTCAGTATTTAGGACCAAAACCCACATGTGATTTGAGGCAAGTTCTGAGACTGTGTTCTATGTTTTCTGAGAACTTCCATTTTTAAATAATGAAGAATTACAAATCCTGAAGTTGTACTGTGAAATGCCTCAAAGAAAAGTTGGGGGGTTACTTCAGCTGCTTTCTCTGTCTCAAGTCTTTGAGAAAAGTGAAAAACAAAAAAAAAAACAACCCCAAACCAACAAGAACTGAGTGCATGAAATAGACTAGCACAAGTTTTACTTCTCTACCAAAGGTGAACACATATAATTGTCTCTGTTCCATCCTAATCATTAAGCCCTCAGCTCTGGATGGCCCAGAAGATCATATGACAGACGTTTTCTTGCTTGACTTTGACATGTTCTTATTTCTCACTCAGACACTTGAGAAAATTATGCTGTTGTGCTTACAAAAGTGGCAGTGTAACTGGACAGCCTTTTCCAGTCCATTTATCAACATGCTTTTTGCTCTCATTTTGAGGCCAGCTTCAAACAATATTCAGTTCTGTGAATGTGAGTAATACTCATGGGAACGAAGGTCTTTGCATGAACAAAGCTGTGTGCTTTTTGCTTTTTTTAGTTCTAATACATGCTGTTCTGCACAGCGAACCTTTTCTTCCAGAGGTCACCAAGATGAAGAAAGCTGAAATAAATAGGCGTACACACCAGGATTGCCTTTCAACCCAAGGAGAAAGGAGTGGAGCAGAATGCTAAGTATAGCTATGGTTTCCTCACTCAGAGGAAAACATGTGGTGGAAAAAAAAAAGCCTTAAAAGTGCAGAAAAAGTAGTTATTAGGCCAACTGGTGCCAGACAGATAACTTTGTAAGACCTGGTTCTGAAGCGCTGTCATTACAACTGCAATAGAAAAAAAAAAGGTAGGACTAGATACATATCTTTGACTTGGTCAGGGTGAAGCACAGTCCTGAGGGATTGCCTCAGAATTGCTTCCAAGGCTGCTCTGATTCACACGACAAAAACAGACTCCCTTGGTGAATGGCAAACTTTTTAAAGCCGGGTCATTGCTTTTATGTATACAGCACTTGATATAGCATGGCTGAAGCCTTTGAGGTATCCAAGGGTCTCTCATGGTAGTAGAAGTCTAAATCTTAAAGGGTTGGTGAACTGCTTCCTTCATGAATTGCTTTCCCTCCCCCAAAGTCTGACTGTTCATATCAAAGTAGTTGGAATAGTTTCTTCTAAGAAAGCACTTAGACCTTCCCGTTAATGCTGCAATCCATGCCCCATTTGGGGCTTTAATATAAGCTTGAAGGAGGCATTATTTTCCTGACTTGCAGCATGTTCATCTTGGGTTCTTGTTTAGAAAAACTATGTATGGAAATGGATTAATCTTCTACAGCTCATCTATCTCTCTCTTTTCACTTCCAGTGTCATTAGTATGCAGTTAACTTATACAAAGTCTGCCTGGTAGTTTGGGGTAGGTAGGTTTGAAAGTGATCTGACCGTTGAGAGGGGAGGGGGACCTCACTCTCTTTTGTAAGTGATTCTTCATAGCAAACCTGTGCAGGATTAGAGTTTAGTATTGCTGTGTTGCAGAGGGAAGGAACAGTACACCTTAGATCCACCAATTTCCCTCTTTTAGTACGTATGGATCTACAGTGGGATGAAGAAAGATGTGATTTCATGTGACTGTTGAGCAAAGGTTAGAGAAATTGCTAGCTGGTATTTAAGAAAGCAAAAAATTCCGCAGGTTCTCAGTGTAAATGCACCACCTGCAGACAACTGGAGGGTCACCTTTACTTTCACCAGTGCAAATTTTATGAAAAGTGTGACAAAGGCAGTTGTGTGAACTTCATGCCTTCAGATGACTTTTTCATTCTTTTTCTGAGAAAGCCAGGCATTTTTCTTACAATCCAGAATTAATCTATTTTACTTCTTAGAAACCTTTACCCAAGAGAAGAAACCCTCATCTAAGCTTTTTCTTTTCTCACCAGTCAATGGATTAACAGGAGTTAATTTTTTAAAGGTCAAGGAACAGAATTCTATTCCCGCTTCAGCTGACTACATTTCTTCCTTTTATATGTGTAACAGTTTGCAACCGACGCAGATCATTGTTTCTTTGATGAATTTGGCTGATAGCGCAATCCAGAGAAAGTCAAGGTCTGCTGTAGCTTGGGCAGCATTTGCAGCCGTCACAAGAACATGAACTTTGCTGAACTGACAGTCCTCTTGCCAAGAGGTGAGTTACACGGACCTTATCTGCATCTCTGTTTTCTGTTTACATTAGGATCCAGTTTAGCCTTTCCTGGTTGAGTAGTATTTTCCAGTACAAAACACCCAGCTACAGTGACCAGGCAAGTGACATTTTCTCAGCTGTTACTCTTTTTCTTTCTTTCTGTAACTGGATAGTCTTAAATGCAATCTTTTATTTTAAGTATAATATAAGAAGAAAAGTCTGTAGTCTGCAAAGTCAGAAAGAGCTGGGAGAGTATTTTTGTCTCTTACATATTGTTTTTCTTTTCATCTGTGCCTCATGGGTAAGGACAAACCACCTTTGGCTACCAAACTGTAACTACCCAAGTTCTTTGAATCACTGAGCAAGTACTGTCCTGGGCTGTGGTATTAAAGCAAGTTTTGCAGCAGGATCACAGATTCCCAGCTGTGCTTCTGCCTCTGGCTATCTGTGCTGGTTCATCTTATAGGAAATGGGGTGAATCAGATTTCATTTAAGGCAACTGTTCAAAATATGTTATACCAGGACTCTGATTCCATGAAAAAGAAAGGTTTTGTAAAAGTTTGACCAGAAATCTCATTAAGACAGAATAAAAAGCCACCAGCCTTCCGTTTTCTTTTTTTCTCCCTCTCCTTTCATACCCTCCAAATGGTGATGTGTGGGTCTTGCAGCAAGTTAATTAAGAACACCCAGTCCCTTGAATGGAAAGTGTCGTGTTATCTGTTGGACCAAAATGTTGGCTATCTCCTTTTTTACAATGCAGCTGGCATTGGAACTGCCAAGCAAATTATTCAAGGCAAAAAGACTAATCTCGAAAGACACAAATATTCTTAAGCCATCTTAATACCAGCAATTACTATCTAAAATAATTAGACCTTTCATTATCCAAAATGTGTGAGCTTGAGTGCAAGCTTTAAAAAGATTTCTGCCAGTGTGCTGAAATGTTTCATAATACTTTATTTTCTTTGCCTGTTTCTTTCTCCATCCCTTAGCTTTTACTCATTCATTGGATTATCAAAGTCCTAATGAAGTAGAAATATTTCTAAGCTTTTTGTAATGAACCACATGAGGAAAGCAATTAAAATATGTTTTAACTTCTGCTGTTTTTTACTCAACCAATGCCTGGTGTGAAATCCGAAGTCAGAGTCCATCATTGTCAAGATCATGAGAAGAGTGATAGCTCTCTAGCAATTATATATTATGTTTTGTACAAAATCAGTGAGCCTTTAATAGATAGAAGCCACTCCTCAGAAGAAAACTGAATATTGTGAACAGACAATTAACGAAAAATTCTGTAAGACTGGTGGATAATGTTGCCTTCAAAGGCCATTTCCTAACATTGGGCATTAGGTAACTCAGAAAAGACAATCTGATTTGCTTTGGATTTGTTCTGCCTGTGAATAAGTACAGAAGAATATTTTATATTTAATCTGCCTTTACAGTACCAAACATATTTTTGGTAACTGTCCAGCACCAAAAGGTTGTTTTTCTACCATTCTGCCATACCTGAGAAGCTTCTTTCACAGTGTTCTCTGTATTTTGGCTGAGGTCTCAAGGTGTCAATCTTTGGCCTTACTGGTTGACCTGTATCTGATGCTTAGATGAGTTGTGTGTCTGAGCATAAACTGATCATAAAAGACTGTTGTTTCCTGCGCAGAATGCTATTTGTTTCAGACACTCTGGTTACTTACTGAAGAGGGTTGGGAAGGAGCAGCGAGACTTTTTCTTTCTTTCTTTCTTTCTTTCTTTCTTTCTTTCTTTCTTTCTTTCTTTCTTTCTTTCTTTCTTTCTTTCTTTCCTATGTCCATCCCTAAGTTTCATACCAGCTCTTCCAGCCAGTGATAACCCGGAACTACAGAACCACAAAATGGCTGAGGTTGAAAGGCACCTCTGGAGGTCATCTGCTTCTACCCTCCTGCTCAAACTAGGAGAACCTAGAGTCTGTTTCTGGGACCATGTCCAGATGGTTTTTTTGAATGTCTCCAAGGATGAAGACTCCACATCCTCTCTGGGCAACCTGTCCCAGTGTTTGGTAACCCTCACAGTAAAAAAAGATTTCCCGATGTTCAGAAATAACTTCCTGTGTTTCAGTCGTGACTATTGCCTCTTGTCCTCCCACTGGACACTACTGAAAAGAGCTCCATCCTCCCTGTACCCTCCTTTCAGCTATTGATGAGATCGTCCCTTAGCCTTCTCTTCTCTAGGCTAAACATCCCTAATGCAGCCCAGGATAGCGTTAACCTTCTTTGTGGCAAAGGCACATTGCTGGCCCATGTTCAGCTTGGTGTCTACCAGGACCCCCAGGTCCTTTTCTGCAAAGCCACTTCCCAGCTGACTGGCCCCCAGCATTGGTGGCTGGGATTGTTCTCCCCACCTGCAGGACTTTACAATTCCCTTTGTTGAACAACCTCAGGGTGGACTTTTCCCATAGAAGTTTGGAAACTGTAACGATGTTGAAGCTTAATTGTAATAGAAGTTGCTTGTCTCTTTCTCAGAATTACTCTTACTCAGGTTTTGAAGTGCCATGCTCTTGTACTGCTTCATTTTCTGAAATTCAACTCTTTCTGGAGAAATCCAGTCCTGCAGAACAGCCATTGGGAATTAGTTTTCTGCTGAAATTTTATGCCATTTGTTTTTATGTTAGGTTTTTCTTTGTGTGGAAAACCAACATAATTTCTCTACTATGAACCTAAAAATAATGAAATTGCTTTCTTTTTTTCTAACTTGAGTTAAAAGCCTGATGCAGCTGTAAAGGTGAAGTGTTGCCTGCCAGCCAAACATTAGGAAGAAAGATGCTTTATAAAAAGTGGAAGCTCTAATACCAGTCTTTTGTGCATGTAGGGGGTTGTTTCTCATGGTTACCTGAGGGCAGAGCAGATGAGAGGAAAATGGGAGGGTAGCATTCTAAAAAAAATAGAGGAAAAAATTATTTTGAACTTAGTGAGGGAAATTTAATGATAAACTGGAAGACAGTGTGGTATTCAAAACACGCATGCGTAGGGATAGAAATTGTGGTGCTGGTAGTCTTTTTGTAAGGTGTTACTGTAAGCTGTGCAGTCATGTTTGTCCCACTCAGGAAGATGTGTAAATCTGATATTTCTAAAATTGAAGTACCTCTTTTGCTCAGATTGTAGCACCTTTGCACTGCATTTAGGGAATTGTTCTGCAGTAGACAGACCTCAAAAGGATGTTCTCATGTTCAAGCTCATACAGTTGTCGTGGTTTCCATGAGCTTCCTTTGTCTGGAGGAGTTTTTTAGTGTGTTCTCCCATAAACAGATGCAAAGGCAATGGGATAATAAAAAGCTATTACTGTCTCTGACACTGATGCTTGACTGTATCATGGCAGATACTGAGAAGTGAAATTTGCATCCAGTCTCTGCTAGTCAACACA
Source organism: Charadrius vociferus (assembly GCF_000708025.1). Taxonomy (NCBI): domain Eukaryota; kingdom Metazoa; phylum Chordata; class Aves; order Charadriiformes; family Charadriidae; genus Charadrius; species Charadrius vociferus. The sequence continues at coordinate 77,889 of NW_009647403.1, read as the reverse complement.
GTCATGGATGATCTTGCAATATTTTGCTGTCAGTGGCAATAAAGACCATCTGCAATGAACTGCATGAAGTAGCTGTAGGAAAAAAAAAGGTTAGATAAAATTTAGTATAGACAAAAGTAAAACAACACAAGTGTGAAGAGAACAATCCTAACACGGCCTATAGAGTGACAGGTTATGATTGCTGAAGAATGAGATCTTGGAGGTATGACAGCTGCTGGCACAAAATGTCTATGCTCAGAAACCATCAAAAAAGTGAATCTGTTGGAAGTTATAAGGGGAGAATGGAATTGTGCTCCTATTTAAATCTACCATATGCCCAGACCTTGAGTACTGCAAGCCACTCCAGTCCCTCTCACCTCAAAAAGTATATAATATATTAGAAAAAGATTAAGAGAATGGCAAGAATCATGATCAAAATATAAAGCAGTTAAATAGAAAAGGACCATCCAGCCTGGAAAGGTAGCAGAAAATGGATGTCTCTTACAGATGGTAGTGTATCTACATCAGGGGCTGCCCTGTCCCTGTCCCACAGGGAAGAGGAGTCTGGAGGGAAGGAATGAAGCTGAGCCCGGGAGAGGGGGAAGGAGAGGTGGTTTAGTGGTTTTGTTTCTCACTACACAGATCTGTTTCATCTGGCAGCAAATTAAGTCAATGCTCCCCAAGCTAAGTGTGCTTTGCCCACACAGTAACTGGCAAGCAATATTTCTGCGTTTACCTTGAGGCATGAGCTTTAGCATTCCTGTTTTTTTCCTGTTTTCTCCCCCTGTCCTGCTGAGCATGGGGAGTGAGTGACCAGCTGGGTGGGACTTTGGCTCTTAACTGAGGTTAATGGACCACAGGTAGTTATACATGCCATTGTCTTTCTTAAGTCAGCTCCATTGAAGAAATCAAGGTGTTGTGTAGGAAGAAGGAAGATATGTCGCTATCATACATTGGCTGCTGACCGCTGTCAAGGATTACAGTCTCTGTTGGGTCTTGCACTCTTTAAATCAATTATGATAAAACAATAGAGTTTCATAACTACATACCCTGAAATTCTGTAGGAAAAATTTACATGTAAGGAAGGGGATGGTTTTCACCCATAAACAGCTCTCAAAATGCATTTAAACTTCCTCTGTGTTAGGCAAAACTCCAAAATACTGCAAATAAAAGTTAGATCCTTTATGCTGCAATTCTTAAAATGTTTTCTATACTCCATCCAGCTTCTCCAGTAATTTACACACTTTGCCAAATAAAGTGCTCAAAATGGATTTTCAGGTGGGCTATTTTGAATGATAATTACCCTCCATAATCTTAGTCTTACGAAAATATGATTATCTTTAGGTATTGTCTGTAACGAATACAGAATTTGGGCCTCCTGTCAGAGCAGACGAGTTAATTATACATTCACCATCATATAAGTGAAGCAAGGTTACATGGCTTAGTTGTTTTTTTAAATATCTGATTTAAGGAGCCTCAGGCAAAGCAATGTTCACATTTTTATCCTTTAATTAGAAAAAATAAACCACAAAGATCAATGCATAAATAATATAGACTTGAATTAATTTTAAGTCATTTGTGAATGAACTGACAGCCTGGGCTAACAACTAATAAAACCAATGGGACCCATCTTGTATAATGCTATTTGTGTCTACTTGAAAACATGGAATTATTATTCTTTTCTGAATGGAGCCCTCTTCTGGCAACGATCAGGCTGGGAGAATTGCATAGAGAATATCTAAATAATTTGAAGTTTTCCTCAAATGCAGGTAGGATGACTATGAGATTTTAACAGAAAAATATTTATATTTCTACTGTTAAAACTACACATAGGAAAAGTAGGAGGAGGCTGTGGAGGGCTGCATAATACGTGTGAAGTTATCTACCAGGCCAATGGAGGAGTTCAGAATAGAGAGTGTCTCTCTGGCATCCCAGTCGAGTGGTCTATCCATTTCTACGCAATATCTTCTTTTACTACAGTGCAACTCGATTGACTTGTCCACTTATTTTAAGTTGAGCTATTCAAGTAACATAGAAAATGTTTTGCTGCTTCAAGTGTCTCATCATAGTTTTTTTGGGTTTTTTTTTTTTTTTTTTTTTGCATTTCACAGCCTTCCAGAACTGTGCAGCAGTTACAGTGGGTTCGGGTTGTGGAAGCACCCTACCACTGAGGCAATTTGGTTTGGAGGAGGTATTTTAGAGCTAAAATTGTCTACAAAATAAAGATCATACCTCTAACTGCCATGGTACTTTGACTAAAGCTTCATATATAGATATGCTTATGAAGAAGGCTACAAATGACTGATGCTGCTTTCCAGTGGAAAATCTAATGGAACAACTTCAAAGGAATATACTTATTTATTTGCATTTTTTGGAGGAATTTGAATGGTATTTCAGCAGTGTTGTTTTATGCTTGCTTTCTCTGCATGTTATATACGAAGGTAGTATGTATGCCAGCTCTGGCTCCCCAGTTTTGCACGGGGGATGTGTGACCTCATTATAACCACTAGCTCACAAGAGTGAGTGTATTGATTTCCAACAAGATAAAAAAGGTCATATGTAGGTTCTGGATGCTGTATGTACTCTTCCTAAAGAGCAGACACAGCTTGAGAAGTAAAACTCCCTACAGTAGACACCTGGCTTGGGCACTTGGCAGAAGTGGTTCTTGGGAAGGTGCGAGGTGGTGCTCAGTGACAGTGGCCAACGGGTGCAGATGATGGGCAGGTCGGCCCATCTTCAGCTTGGATGAGAACTTTCCACTTGCAGGATGTGTAACAGAGCCTTGGGACACAGTAAATCATAACCAAGAATGACATCTTGCTAGAGAAGTAGGAAGCTACCAAGAACCCTTGCCTGTTCCTCAGGGAAGTCAGAAGGAAACTTGGAAAAGCTTTATTTCAAACTTGAGAAAGCACTAATTAGTTATTCTACATATTTATTCTCTTTTAGTTTTTCCTTTTCCTTATTGTTGTAGTATGGAGTGTTTAGCTATTTGATTAATTGTTTGGAAGTGGAAAGGATTAACTGATAGAGTATCAGGCAGGTTTATTTAGTTCAGTTTTCCTCTACTTCTTTCCAGGAGGCTGGTGTGTGTGACTGACCTCACAATTCCCACCTCATTCTCATCGCTGCCAAAAAGCTCGCTCCAGAAAGTGGAGTGTGTGAATAAACACATAAATATGCAAATGCAGGTAAGTCCCCTATCCTTGAGTATGTATTGATACTTAGTGTAGGCTGAGTTAAAGTTAAAATGTGTCGAATATAAAAAGATTCATATGAAAAGATCCTACTTTTACAATAACTTTTACAAGAACTGAAATAACTGAATTTCCCATATGGCCAAAGTTCTGTACAAGATTAATCTCTAGAAGGTACAGTAATGGGCCAGGGCATGTGTCAGCTAACATGAACTTAAATGGAGTATCATCATGAAACAAAAACAAAAAAAACCAACCCCAAAACTAAGAAACACCCCTGAGGCTTTCCTAGTCATATTTCTCAGGTTAGTTGGCGTAACCTTTTGCATATCCTGATGTTGAGTTCGTAATTTTTGAGACTACTCAGTTTTTCTGGTTATTAATATCCGTGAAAAACTTCTTAAAATTTACTTAATTAAAATTAAAAATTTGTGAGGAACTGCAGTCAAAAATGACAGAGGAATGTCACACTTGTTTGAGAGTTGTGTATCTTAAGACACCTCCACTCTGGGAGATGGATAGCAGTGAAAATTCACATGAGCTTGGAGTATTCTCTTAGATCCTAGACCAGTACACAGCAGCACTGCTCTGAACTGCTGTCAGGTTAGTGTGCTCAAAGATGCTCAGGTAACTACCGAATCACAAGGTCTACCAGTGGATTTCTCAACCACAGTCTGGGTCTCTAAGCTTTGAATACAAAGTATGATAAAAAGTGAACCATCTCAGAGCGATCTCAGAAATTGTGGTATCTCCATCCTTGTAGAGTTTCAAGCCCTTTGCCAATCAGGCAAAGCCTTGAGGATCCTGAACTGAGCCCATGGCTGACTGCTTTAGGCAGGAGGTTTTGGACAGGAGGTTCCCTCCAGTTACAGTGATGCTATGATAATACCATAGTTATTGCTAGGTTGTGCTGTTTTTATGTTGAGAAAAACTTTACAGATGATTTGAAACTTTTTGAAATTAGGATTCTGCACCATTAATGGGAGTTGGACATTTATGTGCTTTGACAACATTACTAAAGGTGTTTATTCAACACTAAAAACTGGATCCTACATTAAAATGACTGTTTGCAAATGTTAAATACCTTGTATTAGACATTCAGCATCAAAAAATGTTGAAAACCTCATTTTCAATGTCTGCCCAGAACATCTTAGAAGTGGAAATGTTTCCAGAATGTGACTATTGTAATGAAGTTACAGATATAGCATCATTCATTTGTCTTTAATATTCTAGCACATTAAGTTGCAATTCTTAATGTATGCCACCTGACACCTCCCCTGCAGGTAGTCAGCTGCATTTTCACAAAGGATGAACTGAGGCTCAGCAGTTTAGTTCAGGTCATTGTGGGTTGGGATCTGAATTCAGGTTTGAGGTCCCAAGCTATCGCCTTGGTCACTTAACAACCCTCTATCCTGAGACAATAAGCAATTTAGCTTAGTTAAGTAATTAGCAAACATAATAACCCACTAAATCAACATTCTGAGCTAGACATCATAGAAATTTTATTACAACCCGAGTAAATAAATAAGATATAACTCAAATGTAATGCATGCTTATTTTGAAGAAGCTGTTTATATACTGAGCAAGTATGACATATACTGTACACTTTGGTATTTTTCACTCTGTACCTATCAGCATAATTTGATGGCTGTTTCCCAAAGGAGTTAAAAATGTCAGAGTACAAGAAGAGAGATTATTTTAAATGTAATGAGGTTGTAGACTGCAACAAACACCATCCATCACTGTCATATAAAGGGGTTGGTATGACCTGAAGATGCACAATTCTCTGAAGCAGACTTACCAGTCAGCTGACTTCACCCAGTTTGGGTTTATGTGCTTTCCAATGAGGCTATCTGATTTTTGGCAGATCTTCCTCTCTGTTCTGTTTACTTACATCTGACTGGTGAAATTATAGCATAGCAGGAGGTCCTCTGCATAACTATGTGTAAAATGAGAATAGTAAGCATTCTTCCAGCAGTATTTTGGAGAATCTTTAGTGCTCTTTTCTGCACACTAATTTGCAAAAAGATAAGCAGCAGCAGCAGCAAACAGGTACCTTTAAAAAGCAACCACTGTGCTGTGTTGGTGACCAGCCTGCCTTTCGATTGGAAGTGTATCTAGGTGAATTGGGCCGTATAGAAGAGAGTGGAATGAAAATTCAGATTACTTTTGAACGTGACTTAGACTAGCATCTTCCAAGCATTAATGACAGGATTGGAGGGATTCTTGTTCCTTTACCAGACTCAGCTATTAAAAGCCATATGTGGGCATACTCTCTGTTTCACCTAGGGGTTAAGATTTTTTGCTTAAACCTTAATAAATATTTTACCAAACCCAGCCAAATACGTGGTAAAGCGGTGACCTTACTACAGCCTAATTCCTGCCTGCCCCTGTATGAGAGGAAGTAGAGCTTTCTTTAAGTGATGGGAAATCAGAACTAAATCCTGTTGTGTAGCATAAGCTGCTCGAGTGGGCAGGATGTAATAATTTACGGCTTATAACAGACACCATATAAGCTTGACATTTAAAGAAACTAATTTTCACCTCTGTTCTAATTTTCCTCTCTCCATAGGGCTGCCTAGAGGACTTTTGATTTGCAGAGCAATTAGACACTACAGTTACTCTGAACTATGCTTTAGTGGCATTTATAGACCGCACACTGTGTTTTTAGGTCCTTGCTATGCTCGTTTATTGGCTGCCCGTATCTCAGCTGCTGCCGCTGCTGCCATCCGTGGTGTGAAGAGTCAGTCAGCTCCTGCCTGGGAGTCAGGGAAGGCCATTGCCACTCTCTGGTGCAGCCCCACGCTCTTGCTCCTGTGAGACTTGCTGTGGGACTCTCTCTAAAGCAGAGGCTTTTTTTTCTGTTTTGCCAAAGGGAAAGAAAATTCAATGCCTTTCCATTTTATAGTCAAGCCTTTGCTTCCCAGCTGCTGCAGCTGTCATATAGTGCTCCTTCTGGTGCTCAGCTATTTAAAACTAATCTGCCTATAGACTTCAGTTGAATAGCTAATTAATTGCGATCATTATAGGCCAAGGTTTGAGCAATTTTTTTTTTCCGCCCTTCAGAGATGAAGGTTCACTACCAAAGTAACAGGGTATTTACCAGTCTTCTGTGCTGGAGTGCAGGAACATAATGACGACAAAGGCATATATTATGAATATGTTTATCTTTTAACAGTATTATGCTCAAGATCTCGTATGAGTGAAGCAAAGCTGTTTTAAGAGCAAGGTTCCCCCATCCCATCCCATCCCATCCCATCCCATCCCATCCCATCCCAGTCTTTTTTTTCCTTTGTAAATGGATGTAAAAAAAAAAAAATAAATCACTGCAGTTAATTTTGCACCTTGAAAAGAAGAAAAAAATAGCAGAGTTGAAATCAGGATGTGGAGTATAGGTTTTTCTAAAGTTTTTAAAAAAGTATTTTTTTCAAGCTACATAAATAGTATCAGTGGGTTAGAATGGTTATCCTTCCTTATACATTTCAGTATGTTATGGAGGAGATCTCTTCTCTCAGTAGCTCTTGTTGTTTCACAGGTCCCCCATACTGAGGTTGCCAACCACTAATGATCCCTTCCCAGGTCAGGAGAATTACTAGGTTGATCCCCATGCTAAATGTGCACTCTTAATTGTTGGTGAAGGAAAAAAAGTGGATGTCAAGAGAGAAACGGAAAGTTTGAAAGGTACAGAAAGAAATAAGCTTGTGATTCTGTAATGTTATTCTTTTAACCAGTGTGGATACAGACTGTTACAGAAAGCTGAAGCATATGATTTTCTTGTTTCTCTTATGACTGATGTGGAAAGCTGCTGGCAAGTACACAGGAGGTTTTCACTACCTATTCGACACGTTACGCTTAGGGCTTTCTTTTTTTTTCTTTCTTTTTTTTTTTTTTTTAATCACTGTTTACAAAAAAAGAAACCTATTTCCCAATTTGTCTGCTCCCTTAGGTTTGAATACATTTTCCGCGACAAATTTTAAAAATCTCTTTTTTACTTTTCAGAGTATAAATACCTATAATACTGAAAAACAAAATATTATGTTGCTGAAGTCTCAGCTGAACAGTAGGCTACTAAAGAATATTGGCTTTCCAGTTGCTGGTGTGAGGAGTCTCAGATTGCTGTAGCATAGCAAATAATTGTATTTATGGGAACTCAAATGATCATCAGGGTTTTTTGAAAACTCCCATTCATTTCCTGCTTAGGAAAGAGCTTTCTTGGGTAAAACTTGTTTTATCACTTCTATTGAGTTATGTCCTCCAGTGGGACCAGAAGCTCCCTCTAAAAAGGACATAAAAAAAAAAAAAAAAGGAAATGGAAATTGCTGGAAGTTGCAATGCAGACCAATGAATTAATTGAGGCAGGGGACTGATAACTTCTTTCTGTTCTGTGATGGCTTGCTGCATTCGCCCCTTAGAGTGGTCTGACGTGGTCTCCCTTGCTATTCTGAAGAACTGGGATGACACAAGCCTGCTGGATCCATGCCCAGTGCCCTTTATCCTACCATGGCCATGTTTCCATCCAAAACCATCCAAGACTATCCAATGGTCTGTGCACAGAAGAAAGCAGAGCAGAGCATGTCTCGTGCTCAGAAGATGCAGGAAGGCAGGAGGAGCTGTTCATCTTCCACCTTGCATATTTCCTTTCCTTTTAAAAATTACTCCTTTTAATGTGGCATAAATGACTAGAATAAAAAGAGGATTTATTCTAATTACACTGAAAACATATGTATGTGGAACTATTACTATTTCCCTGATGGCATGAGAGCACTGGAGCCTTCAGATACAGATAAAACTTGTGTTCAGAAGCTGATAAAGTCCTCCCTGTGCTCCGAGCGCATCGTAAGCAAAGCTGTTACTAATTGTCACTTAAGATATGTTCCTTTCTCCAGATGGCACCACAGCAGCTGTGCCTTTAGGACTGCAAAACACTTTACACGATGAGCCTCTTGCTATCCTAAATTTCCCGCTCAGGAACCTCAGTCAGCTTAAACTGTCCCAGACAAGAGTTTTTTCTGGGAGGTGACATCAGTTGCTGTGGCTGAGGGGACCGTTTTTTTCAGTATGTATGGCTGTAGAAAGGTTCAACTACTGTGTGGTAGGTGGGTTTGTGTGTTGTGTTGTTGCTGGTTTTGTTGTTGTTATTGTTAAAAAGAAATGCAAGCCAGCTTCTTTCCCTTCATATCTTGAAAGCAGGAAAGCAGCTTTTTGGAGTCTTCCTTCAAAATACAATCTCTGACAGTGCAAATATTTCAAACTAGAATAAATACTAGTACTCTGTATCCAAAGAGTAAGGGGTATACATATGTTACTTACATTTGTGCTAAGAAGTTTTATTTCAGTTAAGTGGGATTAATCCTGTCCTGTTGAGAGGATGAGGGCTGCTGGTCTCCCTCATATCACCTGAAGAAGAGACAGAATAAGAAGAAATCATCATAATAATCTAGTTCATGCCATGACCTGGCTGGTGGGGTAAGAGATCAAAAAAATTAGGGACCAGAGGAAGAGCTATGCCTATTTGAAACCATTAGTAACGCCTGCAGGCAGCAGGACAGCAATGCCCACGATACCACTTCCTCCGGGATTCAATGGGGGGAACTTCTAAATCAGACACCATGACAGCCTGCCTCTCCTTTTTGGAAACCCTCCCCTGTCAGCTGTGCTGGTGAGAAAAATACCTAATTGTGGGGTAGGTGCTGCCCTAGGTGCCTTGATGTTAGTGAGCAGCTCTGGTGGTAGTTGGCAGTAGGCTGCTGTCTCTGGGAAATTCTGTGTCAGCCCAGACATAGAAGTACTTTATGAGTAATTTTCCATTCCGTGAGTTTGGTGAGAAAAGCATTTTGAGTTTTTTCTTGAGGACAGGGGTGAGGGTGATGGTTTACAAATGGTTTGAAGGAGTGCTAGCTGAGTATTTGGAACCTGAGAAAGAAGGAAGTCCAAGAGTAAATTATTCATTTTACCTCCTGCCCTTCACCCACACTAACAAAAAAAAAAAAAGAGGAATATAGCGCTGCATTTTGTATTTACAGCAGGATCAACGCAACTGACTTCCCCTCTAAAAAATAAAAACTCAGACCTTTTCTTCATATGGATCATAAAAACCACACACTCTTTTTAATCTGGAACCTGGGCAGGAGGTTGTGTCTAGGTATACAAAGCATAAGCACGGCCAAAACTAAGCACATCCTTTTCTTCCCCCACCCTGCAGTCCCCAAAGGGCTAAACAAGGTGTGTGCTGGGAAAGGCGACTGTCAAGTCTGGCAGTACCAGTAATAAAACTCTTTCTTTTCTATGGCAAACAGCAACACATCTTTCAGTCTTAGATGCAGCACAGAGGGCTTGGACAAGCGAGGAGGAGAGAAGGACATGTGCATTGGGAAGGGAAGCAATCCCAGAGCAGAGTAACAGGGAGAGACTAGAAGGAAAGAAACTCAGGTTCGCCACATGGTAAAAGGATTGCTGATTTTTATGCTGTTTTATTGGGGTGACATGAACATTGATTACATGGTTGAGATTGGGTTGAGTTTTGTGGATAAGTCAGATTTAATCTGTCGGAAAGCTTTTACTTGTGGAAAGCACAGCAAATGTCCCCCAAAACTTGTGTCCAAACACTGAATGAACTCTTAAAAAAAATTGTGGTTTATTTCACTTGTCAGGGTTATTACCGTAGGCTAGGATGCATTAGTAGTATGTATTTCAGGCTTTCACATTCAGGAATCCTTGGTGTCCTTTAGTTCTTGATCATCTTTAAAATCTTTAAGAAAAACAAGCAGCCTTAAGACATATTATGAAAGTGGAATTCACCATCAATATTTAGACTCATCTAAACAATAAAATACATAAAATGTTAAAGTAATTATTTTAATTGTCAGTCATTACGGATCCTAATCCTAACAATAGAGAAAACTTTCCAAACATTCATAGGGATGGCATAAGAAGCAAAGTGAGAGATTTCTTGAATTTAAATTTCATTTTTAATTTATGATTATACTTCATCCATGTTTAATTTCACAGAGTACTTTTTAGCTGAACTCCCCAAGCCCAGCACCCAGTACTGAAAAAAGCCTAACCCCAAACTCCTACAGTGATCTTACTACTTTTACAGGCACCCACAGAAAGATTTATCTCATTACTCCTCCAGCCTTCTTGTGACTCGACTTACATGTTTGAGTTATTTATGTGCTGTTTCCTGGTCAGTTTAACATTCCAGCTTCTGAGGAACAAGTCAGAGTTGGAAGGCAAGAGAGGAGTTTTGGAAATGAAACATTTTAATAGGGAACTGTATGTTATCTTTTAGTAGTTGAGAAGGGAGTAGCTTTTTCTTTTTCCCCAGCAGTGTAAAGGCTAAAGTATGAGTGTAGGAGGAATCACTGAGCACTCTGATTGAAGGAGAGGTGCTAGCTAGCTCCCTTCATGGGCTGGCAGCAAAATGACCTGCAACTGAGAGGAATTAGTAGTAGCTGTTAATTGCAGGAACAGGAGGTCAAGACATAATGGAAAGAGGCAGCTTTGTAGCAAAGCAACCGGTAGGGAAGAAGGGGAATAAATGATAGGGACTGGATGCTGAATAGAACACAGATGGAAAAATGTGCAGGGGTTATAGTCATTGACTGTTTAATGCTGTTTCTTGCAGGTGAGCGCATGTGACCTTGGCTTTCTCAACATTTGAATCAGATAAACAACAATTTTTAATCAGTATATGCAGTGGTTTTCATAGCTTGTAAGAGACAAACTTATTTAGCTGGTAAAAAGACTACTTTAATATGTGAAAAAGGAGATTTATGAGCACTGAAAAAAAGCCCTAAGAGCTTTTTTCCTCCCTTTTTGCTTTAAAGAAAAAAAAAAAAAAAGATTACTCAAAATACAAGAAAGGTGCTCTTGTTTGTTCGCCTTTGTTTGTTCGGTCAGTGTTGTATTTGTTCTGCTTTTAATTCAGATGTCAAGGATACTTGATAGAGAAAGCTCTGGGAATACAGACTTTCCTCTCCTTTTCCTTTTTAACCTTGAAGTTCCTGGTGTCTCATCCTGATCTGTTTATTTAGCAAGAGGCTAAAATCTTCAGAAGAGACTAACAATTTAAGTGCCTTGATGTTTAAATTCCTAGACCAAGAAGCTTTTACACGGCTTGCTTTTCAGAAAGCTATTAACAGAAGCTAATGTAGGTTTAACACTTGCAAAAATTCCAGCCATTTGTGCGTGAATGTCCAGTAGTCCCAGCGGGACAAACAACATTTCAGCGGTCCGTGTCCTGCAAATAAGCTATTGTAGGACAAATTCTACCACCTTTGTGGTAGAAAACTTTGCAAGCACTTCTGAAAATCTCGTTGATGTTATCACTGGAGGATCTGAACTACATAGAAACCAAAAGCATCTATTGTGAAGTAAATTACTACATAACTAAGGATACAAAGTAGCTGACTGAAAAATGACCATCATTTGGGAGAACTGGAAGCTGATTACTCTTCTCTGAATTGGTAGATACTTGGAGTACTGTTGCAATGATAAGTCATCCCATTTTATCCTGTGACCCTTGGAAGGCAAGATAGACTTCTTCCATAATAACTGTATCTCTTTGACTGGCATCCCTTCTACTTTTCATTAGATACAGCATCCCTAGATGAAAAATTTAAACCCAAAGGTGGATTTTTATCCAGAGCTAGGGCAAACCATAGATCTATTGGGTTTGCAGAGGTGCTTCCAGATCACAGGTGCCTCATTTTGCTGGAGAAAGTCCAAAGCGTGTCCCACCCAAAACCCTTCTTCTACAAGCTGTGCACCACCTGCACCCAGTGCCTGTTCAGCTGAGAGGCTGTGTGCCTGCTGAAAGCAGCACTGCCATTCAGTCCTTCATGCCATTGGGGCACACAGCAATTCAAGAAGTACTCAGTGTAGGCCATCTTGTCACAAGTCACGAGTGAAGAAAGGCCAAACACTTCCCACATGCTTGAGTCACCACCAGGCAGTGGGATTCTCCTTGAGGAGCTATTAGGGCAGCTAGCGATACACCAGTGCTCCCAGCAATGGGCAGTATACCCTGGGGAAGTGCAGGAGTGTGTAAAAAACATATTCAGGAGAGCTCTGCAGCTCTAGGGAGTGTGGGTGAGAGAGGTCCAAGCTGAAGGTTTATACAGGAATGTTTCAGCAGTATTTTCACCAAAACCCCAGCCACTGTCAGAAAACAATTGCATGTCACATGTCTGATCTCACACTTCTGTGTGGTTTTTATATCATATCATATCATGTCATGTCATGTCATGTCATGTCATATCATATCATCATATCATATCATATCATATCATATCATATCATATCATATATCATATCATATCCAGCATATCGTCCCGTGCAACATGACTTGCTACTATCGGCAAAGACTGGCATCTGCAGAACTTTTGCAGCCTCATTTACTGTGTTATATCAATCACATTTTGCATGAGTTAATAAATTTTGCCAGATCTGCACGCAATATTAAATTATATGAATGGCAAGCTACTTATGCAGTTCCATCTTCATGCAAGAAGGACAAAACCCATCTTATTATTTCAACTTTCTCAGCAAGGAATGAAGCTTTCAAGAACCTGCAGATGGTGAAGTTACTGGTGAAGAATCAATGCTCGGCTCCATTGAAGAAGTTTACTATGACACAATTATCTTTCAGCATGAACCCGGTCATTGTAAGTCTTCTGGTGACGAATTTGACGTGCAAAAGAATTTACAGAATTGTTTTGTAGAAGTACGTACTCATACCGGCTGCAGTAACCACTCACCTTCAGAATGCATCTTTGAATCATTTGTAAAAAAACAGGTTGACTTCATCCGGATTACAGAAAAGACTGTCAGAAAAAGGAAGGAAAAGGACCAAAATACAAAATAACATGCCTATTTGGGATACTGAGAAAAACTTCTTTTTCTCTTCTTTTTTCCTCCTGGTTTACAAGAAAAGCATTTTCTGTAGAAAACAGGTAATAGGGGAACAGGAGAAAGGAAACTCAAATTTTCAGGGGCTCTAATCTTACTCTGGGGTGTTAGAATCTGTCTTGAAAATCTGCTCGAATATTCCAGGATGTATTTTACATATGCACTGTGAAGTCAATAATTCTCAGTAACAAAGTCACGGGAGACCACTATTTTTCATAATTATTTATTTCACCAACAAAATTGACACATTTCTATCCATTCTTGCATGGCACTGGAACTGAAAATAAATATGGAGATAGCATTTTTCCTTTAAGAAATTGTTTATTTTTATACACCTCAGAGAGAAAAAGAAAGTTAACTTTCAGGTTCTTCTCAGTGACTCATCTCCTTGTGGAATAACTGGACAAGATCTAATAAAATTATGGGAACACCAATTCACTGGAGCATGAATCATTTATACTGAAAGGTTTGATATGCAGTGAGAAACTTAATTATTATCACAAGTGGTAGTGATACCACTAAAATGAAGCTGAAAATCTAAAATGAAGCTGAAATGCTATTGCAAAAGAACTCAATAGTCTGATAGGCTATTTTCTATAAGTATTCAAAACTGCAAAATATTATATATTCACTATTTTCTTACCCAAAGGATTACTGTTTTGATACTGACAAGGTGAGAACAGGCAAAAGAGTCATTGTAAAACCATACATCTTCCATCAGCAGCTTGGGCGGTACCATCCTAAACATTATAACACAGTGTCATCTTCTGACTTGGGAGTTTGCTCTCTGCGATGTGGACAGTCTGAAATATTTACAACAGTGCAAAGCAGCACAAGTTCAAGTCAGTACATACTTTATCAGAACCAGTCTTCTTAAACCATAGCAAAAACCTCCAAGATTTTCAAATTCAGTTGTTTGTTCTGCTAATACTGAAACTCTCTGAAAAAATGGAAGTATTCTGGCAACTTTCAGTCTCCTGTTGGACCTGTTCTATCTGTGTCACATCTGTATTAATGTCATATGATTTAATCTTGGAGACCATTGTTATGAGGCCTGCTCAATGAATTAATAATTGTCCATTTATTTCCAAGCGCTAACATTAAATCCATAAAGTTTTAATATGTTAGAATGATTAAAAGATTTTATTACCTGTGTAACTCCTAGATGAAGTGTAGATTGACTGCGCTCATTTTTCCTTGCTGCTCACCAAAGCACATATTTTTATCGGCTAGCAATTAACCTTTAGCAAACGCTTTATTAAAACTAAACAGTTATTTGTGACAGTTCATTTGAAGTGTAAATAGTTGGGTTTCACAGAACTTTTCGATTAAACTCTTTGCCATGCAGCTTCATAGGCTACAGTCGCAAAGGACAGCGATACCATGAATAATAACAAAAGAAGTACTGGAATGAAAATATTGCATTGAAATAGAAAACCTGCTGATTACTTTTTAAAATGAGTGCGCTCAGTGAGATCAAGATGTAGATTAGTTTCTCTGCTCTTAACCTCTTCTAGTGAAGGTATAGGAGATGGCTTCATATGCCTCTTGGAAACGTTGTTTTAGCCTGGCTCCAGTGCAAAGCTTTGCCCTTCTTCTGCTTGTGCATATGTTCATCTCTTTCAGTTTATGAATGGTGTAAAGGATTTCATTTTTATCAGAATTTCACAATTGCATATTGCAAATGCATTGGAATGGTTTAAAACTGATATTCTTGTCCGCTAAGTGGCGTCACTAAAGCCTGCTCTGAGTGTGGCTATTTATGTTGCTGGTATTTGGTTTTTAAATG
>NW_009647403.1:58931-62973 GCF_000708025.1 Charadrius vociferus | reverse complement strand
AATTTTTTTGTTGCTTTGTTTCTAACAGCATTGAGAATACAGCACCCTGGTATGATGCCTGCCTTTGAAGCTATGCGCTTCCTGACATTTTTGTGTTGGGTGCACCCACGTATACAGTTTCAGTGCTGAGACTTCTCATGACTGTGTTGTGAGCCTGACAATATTTGCCTATAGCCACAGCTTCTGGGTTTATTAACACTTGAATATATAAAAAAAAAAAAAAAGGTGTAGTTCCTACATTCTTAATATTTCAGGTTAAAAAAAGAAGTTAAGCAAGTGCATTCCAAATGTGCACCAAGGAATGCATAGCCTTCTGCTTAGGCTGCTTTTCCAATTTCCTTAGGTCTCGAATTCATGATTTTTAAACAGGAATTTGCATTGTTGAATTCAGAGTTGAGTGATGGACACTCAGTATCATATACAGTTGTAGTTAACTGCAAAGTTTTTTAACTTTTTCAGCTAAACTGAATCCAGATTAGAAACGTCAAAGCATATTTCATCTGGTGGAAAAACAGATGAAAAACGTCAGGTCACTACAGCTCCTCTAAGTGGTACAACTCCATTCTCAGGAGCAAAAAGTTTCTGAATTATGGCTTTTCCAGATCAACCTCCTTTTAGACTGGGATGTATTCTGTTGGTGAACAGATTGTTTTGCTTCAGCTCCACAAATCTGATTCTTTTCAAAAGGTCCTAGAGGAATCAACTGTCTTTTCTATTGCAAATTCAACTTGTGATGAGGCATGACAATCTTGGTTACTCTAATTAAACATACATCTCAAAATAAATTTTCTCCTTCTGTTTGACTTCCTGATCAGGGCAATAAAAATGGAATAAAATTCAGAAATATATCAGCTAATTAGGTAACGACTTTTGAAATTTTTGCAAAGTATTTATGCAGCTAGTAAAAGACTAAAAGCAGGTTGTGAGGAGGGATTGTCATGAAGAGTCCTAAACAAAGTCACTTGCCTGATTTCTGCAAGAAGTGCAGAACCAGCCTTTGCAGTATGGGAGGAGTAGTTTCCATTATTTACTCAGTTTGTTTTGTATAATACTGTGTATTTTCTTTTAATGTATACAAAAAAGTATTGACTACAAATTTAGTAGGATTCCAACTTCGTAAAGTAACCTTTTTGTAACCAGGAATGGGTCTTAATTTTGTGCCTTGTCTGGAGCTACAATTCTGAGCTGCCTTTGTCTCAGGAGACTTCAATAATGAAAATAACAGAAAGGAGCTGAAGTTTGCAGACAGCAGGATTTTGTTTTGTTCTGCTTGATTGTGAGTTTTGAGCATACTTGTAGGTGGTATTTTCAACGTTGCTAGTTAAATGAATTTTCTAAAAGCTTTTTTTTTTTTTTTTGGTTAGTTCAGTTGGGTTTGGTAGAAGGAAAAATGAAGGAGGTATGCAAGGAAAGATATCAGAGAGAGCATCACTGACACTAATGTTTAAGCAAGAACTTCTCTGTTGAACCTCTACCAGGGACTTTCCTACAGTCATTATGATGCCTCAAGTGGGAAAACCAAATGACCCTCACAGCTGAACCTGCATTAAAGGTGGAGGTGGGGAGAGAAGTTTCCATGGAGAAAACCCATATAGGTTTCTATAGGTGGCTTTTCCAAAGGTGGCTTGTTTATTTTCCCTGTGATATGATGTAATGGTTATACTGGCGGAGATAACTTCATGTGAGTTACTGGAGGGTTAAATCTCCCCTCTGCCACGTTATGAGACTCCACTTCAGTCCAGCAATTGACTGTAATTCTCAGCTACAATGCCACAGATATGATTTAATACCCTTGAAATCATTACGACAAAGGTTTTTTTTTGCAAAGAAGAATATTAGCAAACACTATGTATCATTAAACTTAACGGGATACGAGGTCAGAACATCACAACAAGGAACACAATATGGTTTATCTCATATACACCGGATTTCTTGAATAATGTGAAGTACTGAAATAAGAGTGGTATACAGTACCAAAATGAGTAAGGATGTTAATACAGGGAAGAAGCTTTAGCTCTATCTGATCTTTTTTGAACTTTGTGCTTATTTCTCTTCCAAGACTAAATATCAAGAAAATTAGGACCAATAGCTAAATTTTTAAGGAAAGTATCTTTCCAAGCATGCAGTAAGATGTCAAGTAGAGTTTTCAAAAGCCTAATTGTGTAGTTGATAATGAGAATGCCCAGCTGGAAATGAGAACTAGCTTCTAATGATTTTCATAGAAGCAAAGTGTCCAAGCACTGAAAATCCAATTAGATGACAAAGGGGATTTAGAATGAGCCACTACAGCATTGAGCCTTGGCAGTCCTCAGGAAAGGCGATCTAAAATGTGTAAAGGAAGAATTACTTTAAGTGGGCTTATTAAAAGCAGGGGTGGAACACTGTTCCTCCTAAATATGTTGGGTCTTTAGGTCTGTGTCGTTAAGAGTTTAAGTGCTTAGCTCTAAACTGGGTAAAGGTATATCTTTTCTCAGGAAAATGACAGCTATGTTTGCTGTCCTGCAATCAAATGCATAAAGCAGCTAAGTCAGTCTTTGCAAATTAGTGATGCGTCTATTATCCTCAGTCAGATTTTCTCTTTTGTAGTCACATCCTATAGCAAAAAGTTTGGAGCCCTCAGCAACGTATAAAACACTAGCATTCAAATGTGTGCTCCAAAACCGACTTTGAAGAAAAATCTGAAGCTGCGTCTCACCAGGGTGTGCTCTAAACCCTGTTCTGGGTAAGGGAGAGGAAAGAAAGCCATTTTGTGAGATCAAGCTACCTTGGCATAAATCTTTTACTCCAAAGGAAGGCTCAAGGCTTCCTCAAAGGAGCTCTTTTAATTTCCACCACCTTTTCACAAGAAGGAGTTCTATTAACTGCCAGAAACCACTTGGGAACATACAACTTCAAGAGAAGGTGAGAAACTAGCCTTTGTCAGGTGCAGTTTGTGGATACTACTATTTCCTGTCATGTATAAATCCTCAAATAAAACAAATAAAACCCCAACAATTAAATGATGGAGTAACATATAAAGCATGCACTAGCAGGCAAAAAAAAAAAAAAAAAAGATAGCTTTTAGTCTTCTACCCATCTAAGAATAGAAATGGATTTTGATTAAAATATTTGATTTGGAGAAGCTATCAGCAGTATATGAAAAAATGTTAAAAGTACTCATAAAGAACATGATCAAATCTATTCCACCAATGCCAAGTCCCAAAAAGAAGCTGAATTAATTGCATTGAAATGTAGATTTCCGAAGAGAATACCTTTTTCTCCTTGTTGACAATAAAAGCAATATAAAAAATATGTCAGATTCTGGTCTTACCATCTTTTAACAGTATAGAGTTTCGTCTAATGCAGAAATCACATCACTTATAATCATCAGAAACACATTTTATAGGTAAAGATTGTTATAAAATGACTACACAGTTCCTGGAAAAACAACACTAGGCACCTGTAAATAATAATGTGTTTTCTGCAAGTCTTATGTGACCATGATTTTGTTAAGCATGTTACTTTGCAGACATTTCAAACAATTACACTGTAAGTCACCTTTTACTTGAGAAAAGCATGCTCTTCCCTCACACACACGTGCAAACCCACATGCAAATTTGCTTACGTTCACTGGAGAATAAAACCTCGGAGCAAATTTCTGTTGAGGATTATTGTGACAGTTTACTCTGGCTGAAGGTTTTCCACTTAGCACAGGGTTATTTAGTAGTGGCATTTCCTGCAATCTCCTGGTTGTATCAGGTTATCTGGTGTCAGTGAACTAGAGGAGTTATCCTTCTTTATAGTCCCACCTTCCTATAGAAATTGACAGAACTTATTTACCTGACTATTAGTACACAGAGTATACTTCTGTATATCTCAGAATCATTTCCAGTGTTATTGATAAATGGCTTTTAATAACAGGTAAGGGCAAAATTCATTACTACTCTGCATTACTCTTGGTTATGAGCTTAAGATCCTTTTCTTTTTCCCTTGAGGTTTGGGTGAAAGGAGATTCGAGGAGGGAGAGGTGGTCCAGTGAAGCAGAGGGTTTTCTACTGAGAGC
>NW_009647403.1:45917-58871 GCF_000708025.1 Charadrius vociferus | reverse complement strand
AGCAGGAACATCAATTTCGAGGTGGGGGGAAAGAAGACTTTCTGCTTCATCTCCCACTTAAGTGATGTTTAAGATGAAATCAGACATCCTCTTCCAGTGAAGAGATTATGTCCCCAAGTGTCCATTCCAGCTGAAAGCTACTGTTCTCTCGGGTATGATGGGTGAACTGCTTTTACCCACATTCCTGGGTACGTTTGGTTAGATGTACCTGCTTGGCTTGAACAGTTCAAATGTTTTGGTTTTGCAAACAATATTAATTTTTATTTAAATGGGTTAGAAAGTGTACTTAAAAGCCATTGAATGTATTTATCTGAAAAGGCAATGGTTTCTCACAGGTGAAGGAGGACTGCAACCTCTTCATCTGCCACTCCTACTTCTGAAACTCATCTTTGCCTATAACTCAAAGAAGCAAGCTGAACTGCACATAGCAACTGTAGCCTTTGGTGGACAAAGAAGAGTTTCTGGTGATCTATTTCCTGTGTTTTGAGCCTGAGTTTTTAAACCATGCCCTGAAGGGATCAGGGTTGACATTTCTCCCTCTGCTAAAGAGGGATGCCAGAAAATATACACATGTACAGGGAATCCAGTTCTTTTATGTCTCTCCTGGACATAAAATGGTTCTTCTTTTTCCAGATTTACTTCATCCGAGGTTTGCTGCTACTTCTGAATTGAAAGAAAATACTTCAAGAAATTCTGGAAAACTCTAATTCATTTTGAAGTTCAGATTCATGATGCTGTAAAATATTTATATTCAGTCCCAAGTTGGCATTAAATTTTTAAAAAAGGTTAAGGTCATGATTCATGAGATGGCTTAATGGAATAGTTTATCATGTTGAACTTCTGTTTTAATTTGTCTCTTTTCATCTGTCTACTATTCTTGCATGCAGTGTTACAATTAACATTGAAGCTCTTGGTTCAGAAGGTTTGTGTAAGTGAAGCTTTGTTTATGACAATACCACAGTTAAAACAAGTCTGTACATCACTTTGAAGCAGTTTTATTGCTTGTGTTGGTGCATATTTATCAAGTAGTTTGTGAGAACAAAGAAGTTACACTGGGGCTACAAGTGATCTTGAGTTGCACGAGACTGTGATTTTCCAAAAACATGTATCTTCCCAAACCAGAGAAAACACATAGAGCAGTGAATGCAATACCAAATGCAATATCATTTAACAGCTGGCAGTATCATAACATGCGCTATGGCTACTTATTTACACTGAGGAGACTTCTGCAACCTAGAAGTCCACAGCTACTGCAAGGATTTATGCATGGACTTACAGTCATTGGTGGGAATAGTTCAGTGAAGGCTAGTCACTGCTTGTAGTAACTGGATCTTGGTTTGCCTTTTTGATTATATTCCTTCTGAAATCATAAAGGAAGTGTTTTCAGCCTGAATTGCTTTTACTTTGGAAGTAGGTGAACACATAAAAAAAAAAAAAAAAAGAAAGAAAAATGACAAAATGATCACTTTTCCTCTCCTCCCTGCATTGTATTTCTTCCTGATTCCAACAGGGTACTTACCAGAGTAGTTGAATGTCTTCTGGAAGAAGAAACAATCTCACCTCCAATGTCCAAAGAAGTGAAATGTGAAACCTGACAACAGTCAGAGGCAAAATGTTGCACAGCTAAAACTGTTGCAAGGAAGAGACATAAAACTAACACTAAACAAGGATATAACAACCAGTTTCGCTCTTTTCTGAACGAATTATAAATCATATCTTCTCATCTGAATAGTATATTATTCACTGCCTAAAGTAAGATGGTGCATATAAGCATGTGAGTCATACACTGTTGTAAGGGAAAATGTTGTTCCACTCCTGCTGATATTAAGTAATTTACAGGCCTATAGATACCTTAATTTTTTTTCCCAAAACTCGTCAAGTTCCACTTTTATATGCCCATAATATCTGAATTTTGGGAGGAGCTGTGAACAGCTTTTTGCCAGGCTTGTATTCAATCCTGAGTGGGATAAGCAGAGTAGATACCAGTCTACATAACATCTTCTAGATTCTCAGTTTTATAAACTGAGAAGCTGATGATTTAATCTGTACATTTTCCTAGTTTGTTTCACTTCAATGATTAATACTGACATTTTGCTTCTACATCACAAATAAATTTGGGAAGAAGTGGTGCTTTTTATCTTAGTACATTCAGTACCACTGAAATGGTCCCCAACTTTTAACTCTAACGTGATGTATTTGCTTGCTATGCCATCCATTTGATATAATGTTAACGTGATTTCAAGAATGTGTTTAAACTAGTAAGTAGAGATTTTGATTCTGGTATTTAAGTATCCACACAGCACATTTAATGGAGTGAGCAATAAGTAATTAATCTGACTGAGTACATGATGTGTCTGTTTCCTACAGTTTCTCTCTTGCAAACTTTTATATAGTTCTTGAGTGTTTTGCGAAAAATCCTAGTATGTTGTTCACACTAAAGGATGACTATGTATGTGCTTTCCAGAGTACTAATACTGCTAGAACAAAATGTTCACTAGGAGATGTTCCCAGTTATCGACTACGCTGTTTTGTTTTTCAGTGAAATGTCCCCATCCAGCAGTCAATATGTCCTGAAAAATTATGAGTCATCTTCTTGGATTTTTTTTTTTTTCCCAAGCTGTAATGAATGTTAAGGAAGTATATGTCTGTGTGTGTGCTTCTTTTGTGTGTGTGCACGTTTGTGGAGGGAGAAACTCTCACACAATCTCAATGCCCAAACTAGTAGCTGCCCTCACAGCTGCTTGCTTTGTGTTCTTACTGGATAGAAGAATACTAAGCAGTTAATGGTAATCAGCAATGGTAATACCTTTATTTCATTTTCTGTTTCGAGGCCTCTCATAGCTCTTGATTTAAAATAGTAGAGATAATAATAATAGAGATACATAATAAAAGGGATGCATAACTGAAAAAACAGTTTTGTACTTACCGCTCTGAAATGGTTCTGCAACTAAGTGTCTCCAAAAAGGCTGTCTCTAAAATGGTATTTAAAAATTACTTTTTACCTCCACTGAGTTTTTGTCAAAGGAATGAGGTGAGAAAATGATATTACTATGCTGCTCACATTTTACATTTGTCTCAGGAACTGGGCTAACTTCTGTGCCAACGTTTCATGTACAATAGGTGCAGCACTGGTGTTACTCTTCTTTTTTTTTTTGGTAGTTGAATGTTTTCATCAAATATGAGCTCAAGCATATTTGATTTCATTAAACAGTGCCAAGGGGCCTCAGCTGACACTGGGAAAAATATTTTTCAGTGCAATGTGAACACCTCAGTGAACTGGACTTTTGCCTGAAGGCCTTGAAAAAGTGCCAGGAGGTATTTCCAAATAAACTGATTGCACTAAGGCTGCCTGCAGCTGACTGTTGGCAGACTTGGGATGAGGATTGCAAGTCTCCTTGTTGTGTTGCTACTGACTCTAAGATTTAACTTTTTAGGGAAGAAAGATCACCCATTTGGGCCATTTTGGCAAAAAGATATCTTTGGTACTTATCTGCACTGCGCAAGGTGGTGCATATTGGTTTTACTCTGTTTTATGAACCCTTTACCACCACTGTTTTTATCTTGTCCCACCTTCGTCTTTGTTTTTATTCATAGTCCAGTATTTCTGCATGTATTTTCCAATAATCTGTCTATCTGAATTCTGATTGTTTTATTAAGAAATCCATATATCTTCAGTCTGACCTGTTGATGCTTCAACTGGCCTGTAATATTTACCTTCCAAAGCATTCCCCAGGCTTCCGAGTGAGCTTTTATTTCTCTGCATGAAAACTGTTCCTTTTAAGATGTTCCTAATCTCACAAAGTATGTGGAAAGTGTGTTCCGGTGAACGCATTCTAAAAGATGTTTGCAACTATTTTTGATCCCTCAGCACAGGCAAAATAAGGTGGAAATACACAGCTGCTATTTTTTGATGGTCTGTCTAAGGCAGTTGTATTGCTGTGAAAATATGTGAGTTTCTCTGCCATACAGCAGTAGTCAAAGGCCTGAGACACACCTCCAATGGAGAAAGCCTGTCCAGATTCTTCATCTGATTAGGGCTGACTTCTGTATGGCAGTACATGTACTTCCTTCAGTTTATTGTCCTAAGACTTCTTCTCCTTTATAAGCCTTTAATTCTGCCTTTAACTGCTGTCTGTTGATATGACAGCACTGACTTGTAACCCAGCTGCTCCTGGAGGGCAGTGTAACCTACAGATAAAGGAACAGTTTAGTCTAAGACTTGTACGCGGTGAAAACAGTCCCTGCAGTAAACCTGTTTCTTGTTCCCTCTGAAGTTTTGAGAAAGGATTTCTCCGTCCCTCCCATGGCAACAAAAACAAAGTTTGCCTTGGAATTCAGCCTCTCCCTTCTCTTGTTCTGCAAAGCTTGTCCTTTTCTCAGGCTTTCACCCCATGGTAAGAAAACTGGTTTTGCCTTTGCAGTTGAGAAAAATTGAGCTGGCTATGTTTTGTGGTATGCCTGAAACATTTTCCATACACCTTCTAAGGAATCTTAATGCTGACATTGTTTGTTTATGTTTTGCCCCTTTTAGTTTATTAGGTCTTGATTGTTAATTTTCAGTTAAAATTCATGTTTCTGATGCTTGAAACCTTTAGCAGCAAGGCTAAGTACTTAAAACTCTTAAAGGATTTTAAGTAACCATTAATATTAAAATATCTCACAACATAAAGAATGAATCGGTTTCATGCTGAAGAAATATAACAGTTCATCAGTTCCATGTAATAAGACTGACTTCAGCAAGGCTTCAGAAAAGTCTGTGTTGAAAAGTTTATTGCTTTCCACATATGTGCATTGCTATGGTTTCCTTTAATGATGTTTCTACCAGTGCACAGTAATATATACTAAAAGACAAGATCTTTAAAACCAGGCAGCAATAACTATAATAGTTGCAAAGTTTCTGCCAGTCACGATGATTGTTCCTTAGCACTCTTTTCTGCTTATCAAGGATGCTTAGTACAGTTTGCTTTTTGCTTCTACAGCTCCAGAAGCTGACCTCTAGACTGCCAAGTGCTGGACTTCACAAATGGTTTTAAACTTGTAAATGCTTTCATAGGCAAAAATATCATTGACCCTTTGCAGCATGGTCTCTCTCCACTGAAGAAGAATATAAATGCAAGGAACTGTTGTTAATCAGAGAATAAAAATGAAGCCCTCATGTCTTTGTCAAATAGTCCTGATTACTAGATGTGAAGGAAAAACCCCCACAATTCCCTATATTTTTTCATGTGCTTTTAGTCACAATAGCAAGCAAATTTTGAAAAGAAGTGGTGGATCATATGTGAAGTACTGGAACACTAGTGTATTTTCACAAGATGCAAAGAATGGCCCAGATATGCCACTAGATGCCTCTCTTTCCTTCTTGGTTTACCCCATTAGCTTCAGCAGGCACACATCAGAAAGCTCTTCTGACAAAGGTGAATGCCTGTGTACACTTCAGGGTTGTGTGCTGTTTCAGCAAGTGTTAAGACAACCCCATCTCCATGTACCTCTAGTAGAACCACTACTGAATTGTCCACTGCCTTAAAAAGAGGCAGCAATTTAGGAACTAATCTTCAGAACAGGCAGTTGAAGATTAGTGTACATGGGGTGGAATTCTGTCCTAGGGTGCTTGTTAAATGAAGGTCTGGAATCTGAGGTTCGGTGGTTTTGCTGTTGTTGTTAAGCATGAATTCACATTTCTATTTAAAACTCCTGGCAAAACCCTTTCTCTATTGCATGCAAATGCACAGAAAGGAGGAGGAGGTATTCCCTGCAAGGGACACAGCCTGTAATTGTTAAACCTTGCCTCATCCTTTCATCCTTCTGTGGGTCATAGATAGACTTTCTTATCACCTAGATATTTAAAATTACTTTGGATGGCTTCTCTGGTTCATGATGACTTGATCATTAAGACTTTGGTCTAGGAAAAGGAGGGCTTGGTTGTAGCAATCTTTTTGATACAGACTCGCTGTTAAGGTTAATCTTTCTCACCTTTAATTTGCAAAATGAAATTACTTTCCTGATTCTGCAGAGGTGACGTGGAGGGTTGGTTGCTGGGTGGCAATGGTTTTGAGCTACTAGAGGAATAGGTAGGAAATACTTTGATGGGAGGGGTGGCTGTGTTGAATCAACAAAGTGATGGCTGATCACTTCTGTAAAGCTGATCCATTTCTATATGACAGTGCTGTAAGACTCAGGATCATACTTTTAACACGTGTGTGTGTGCGTGTAGTGTGTTTTTGCAAGTATGTATATGCATGTGTATAGCTATATATATTTGTGTATAAGCTTATGCATGTACATATACTTCTCATACATGAGGATGAAGACAGAATGAGTATCAGTAAAACCTGTCCTTTCCATGTGGTTTTTGCAATATTGGGGTAGCTTGCAGGAGCAGGGAAGTACCTCAGTTCTAGGCTAATGATCCACAGGTGACCAGGAGATTTTTTTCTCCGAGTCCAGAAAACCTGTATTATGTCTGTTCTTTTTGAATTCACATGCAATTGAGCTTAGGCTGCCAGGTGGGAGATTGATCTCAGGGGAGTTTATGCTCTGGCTAGTGATGTTCCAGCTTCCAGGGGACTATTTTACCTGTTACTTCTACGTAGCAGCTCAGTAACTTTCTGACAAAGAGAAATCTGGTACTGCTATTTTTGTTTAATATTTTTAAAAATAGCATTTTATATTCTGTCAAGTAGGAATTCAGCTCCTTAATGGTCATGAGCAGATTTCTCACAAGTTCCTGGCCTTTATTAGCTTTATTTTAATCTCCTCTAGTGCTTTCTGTTCTTCCACATTCATTCTTCACATTGTTGACTGCCTTTCAAAGCTCCCCATACACTATAAGATGCTGTCAAACAACCTATCTCCGGGCTGTGGTCTAACCGTGGTAGCACAACAGCAATGAAATGCCAGAGATATCCAAGTGCACCAGCCTGTTTCTGAGTGCAGGAAGGGAAAGTGGACAGAAAATGTGAGGAGAGATCTGTCTTCAGGCAGGCTTTTCTTCTTCCTTCCCAAGGAGAGACACAGTTCTCTGCCAGAATCATTGAAATCAGCCTGGAGTGGCAGCACAGCCCCCTGCTCTGCCCCGGAGAAGAACATGTCTCCTTCAGAGCAGGCTAAGGGTGGTGGCAGGGTCCTATCAGGAGGCAGGGTGGTTGGGAGATATCAGGAGGCCGGGGACAGGCCAGCAGTATTTCAGTGCAACTGCAGTGGAAATGGGGAACAAGGGTGGAGAAGGTGTGATTATTTAACACGTGCTGGCATGTTGGGCTAGGCCCACATTTAGAGGATCAGCAGCAGCACTCAAGATCCTAGTCTGAACTGCAGGTGTGTGTCTATATGTAAAATACCAAACTCCCTGGCTTTAGTTTACGCAAGGCTTTCACTCCTTGTCTAGCATCCTTACAGCTAGTCTGAATTATGCATAGATAAGGGACCCGAGTGTGCCAGGTAATACTTAACAGAAATCACGACTGCTTTAAGATGTGAAAAATGTTAATTTTCCTATGCTAAGGAACCTTGCGTAATTTGGATGGTGTCCAGTTTTCTTTCAACTCCTTAGGCCAGAAAGGAAGGCAAGTTTGTGCACATGACTTACCATAGTACTTGCCTACAGTGAAGGCTTGTTTGAAAGGATTTAGGGTGTATGAGGCTTTGCCCAAAGTTTTTCTGCAAAAGCGAGACTTTCCACAGGTCAGGTTACTCTGAAATGAAAATAGGATAGCAAAATAGCAGTTATGGCTTCGTAAGTGTCTTACTGCAGAATTTCAGCTGTGACTTTTCTGTGATTCACTGCAAGAGGTCTCTTGGCATGGCTGAAAACTTTGCATGAAAAAGACCCCACAGTTTGGGTCTTTACATTGGGTCTCTGCAATTTATCTTTGGATTTAAGGCATGTCAGCAGAAATCAGAGTGAATTCTGCATTCTTTTGGGCATTTTTATTTTGATATAGTTCTTTCCTATCCCCTTCCTCCCCCTTAGCTTGGGATGAGACAGCCAAGCTGCCTGGAAGATCCAAACAGTTAATTCCTAGTAATGAAAGAAATGGAACATCCATGCTCATCTATGGAAGGTATCTGTAGAGTGAATTATAACAGTTTGGTTTAATGTTTCAGATTTGGATAAGCACTATCCGTGATGCTGGAACTGACATTGAAATATGAGATTTTAGGAAAAATGTGTGTGGAGAGTGAGCGTGAATTACTGACTGTACAGCTTTACCGGACATAATTTTAAACAACTGATACAGATACTAAGAGTAGGTACAGATTCTCCATAAGATATATTTTGGAAATTCTTATTTTTACTTTCTCTCCCTTAAATTTGTTTGACATTATTGTGGCAAAGGATCTTGGAGGCCTCTATATGACAACATTTTTTGGTTTCATGCTCTCAGCTCTCACAGCTTGTACCCACAGCTACACAACACCGCTTTTGCTGAGGACAGTCTTACTTGCAGCACTTGAATAATTATCAAATAGAAGTATAATCCTTGTTTGCATGCAGTCCTGAAAAAAACACATGAATGGCCATGCTTTAACTATCCAGAGACACCAGCTGCTCAAAAAGGTAAAACCACTATTCAACAAAATATTAAATGACAAGTCATTCCAAGCTGTCGATTACAAATTCAATGTTATGTAGGAGGTAGGTTTATTTTGGTTTTGGTGTTCGGTTCTGTTTTTTCATGTTTGTTTTAATGTTACGTGCTCTGAAAACAAAGTCTCCAAATGTACATAGTATTATTTCCAAAAGCTACCAAACTACCTGTCTATAAAGGAAGATTTTTCTCGGGTGGTACGGTGAAGCTGGCTATTGCACTGCTGTACTGCTGACACTGATATATCCATATAACTAAAACTTTTTCTCTTGTTATCAGCTGATAACTGGAGCTTGTCAGGATCTTTTTAGTGGAAGCAAATTTAGTGAAAAATGGTGGTTTGTAGCATATTCTGTCCCAAAACTGCATGCTGGCAGCTCGCTGCAGCTGCTTGGTGAAACTAATGTCATGTTTGACAACAGCTGCTGGTACTAATTGTGGAGAAAAGGGTATCACTTTCTTTGAACATCTTTGCTTTAAGCAAGTTTGATGGAAATGAGAAAAATAATTAAAGAAACCAAAGCTAACCTGTCTTGTGCTAATTTTTGGCCGGTTCTGTTAATAATGTGACACATAGTTAATAATATCCAAAGAGGCTCAAAGTGTGTGAAATTGTTGCTGGTTCTGTGCCGCCGGAATAACGTGTCACTTAGGTGGACAATTGAGGTTCTCAGACTCTGTTCAAATTAACCTCAACTGCCTACAAAAATCTGGCCAAATAAAACACAGCATGGACTGTGCAGTCATGAGTTTATGATGATTGCTTTGTTTCTGACTAGCCTTTAAGGCTTTTCATTTAAAAACCAATGCTAACAATGCAAGGATGTTTGATTTCATATTGCTCTCATGCAAACCGATAAAAATTGACATGAACCATTTAGGGTACTGCCCCTTCCACTCCAACTTTTGGTTTTTTTGTACTTACCAGACAACTTCCTGGTACAGGTGAGTAAGGCTTCACACAAGTGATTTCAAAAGTAGCATCCGTACAGCAGCATTTCTTGAGATCAGGAGGATTTTCAGGGACAAAGCTTTCATTTGCAAAAACATACATGTTTGAGTCTATTAGTGTAGTGGTTTGGCCTCAGCCAGCAACAAAGAACCACGCAGTCGCTCGCACAACTCCCACAGTCGTGGAAAAAAAGAATCGTCAGGGCAAAACTCGTGGGTTAAAATAATGCAATTTAACAGAACAGCAAAAGGAAAGATGAAAATGCGATTACAGTACCGCCGCGAAGCGCACCAACCAGACCCGCACCGCCACAGCCCACCCCCAATTGGCAACTTCTCTCCTGGCCTGGCTAGCGCCTCTTATATAGCCGGGGCATGGGTCACGTGGTATGGAATACCTGCCCCCTGCCGGCTCCTGGGGAGATTAACCCCATCCCTGCCGGACCCAGGACAGTTGGAAATTTTTCAGTCTTCCGAAATGCGTCTGTGGGAAAATTTCCATTGCCCAAAGATAACGATCCTTGATTCTCTCCTCACTGACTTGGTCCTGTCCTATCAACCCAAAGCTCCCTCCCCTCTGCTTTGAAATCTGAAAAGCCTTGGATTTTATCCATTTCCATTGGGACCAGCAAAGAAACTTTGTGCTTAGGATCTCTGCATGACTGAAGTCCTACATGGATTTCAGACAAAGCACCTCCGTCGCACTTCCAGTTTGCTCTGCTTTCAAGAAAAGACGCTTTTCTTTTGGAAAAATATTGGTTGGCTTGCTTTTATGGATGTGTAAATAAAGAATGAAGAACAAAATCTGGAGGCATAAAATTGACAGGTCAAAATATTCTTGTCTTTGTCTCAGGTCTGTTATATTGACATAAATTGGAAGAGAATCTCTTTCCTCAAATATTTCATCTCCAACCCCAGTGGTAGATACGGTCTCCTAAGTCACTGTCCAGCTCTTTAAATTGGTATGCTGTCCCCCTTCTTTTATGTGAATTAGTATGAGGTCACATTTATCATGCCTTTGCTAGCTGAATTGCTCTGCTATGCATAGCTTGGCATGATACGACACTTCCAGATGCATGAAATACTTCCACATTTCTGATACTTCTATGTGTCTCTGCATGATAGCACAGAGCAAACCCGCACAAAGGCACGGTCCATCAAACTACCAGGCAATGAACTCACTCGGAAGTTACTAGTTGTTACTCCTTGCTCTCCCGAATTATTCCTTCCCCTGTGACGTGGCAGTGCCTTAACTGTGCCTTTTCTTTGTGCTGCAGTAGTTTGTGATGGCTCTCATCTAAAGCACGGGATTTCCACCACTGCTTCCCCCTGGTCTTCCTCCAAAACCATTGCGTTCACAAGTATATGACTGAATGTTGAATAGGACTCAAAATCAATCACTCTCTCCAGATTCCTTCTCTTCAGCCATCGTTCCTGCTTTCCCAGATCTTGGCTGACTCAGGACTGCGTGCCACACAGTGGTACACAGTTCATGTCTTCCTCATTGCAGTCCACTCTGACATGCTCTTGTCTGTCTCTCAGCAAGACAAAGTTGTTTTGTTCATGCTCATGAAACACTGGGATTTGAAAGGAATCTCAGCTTTCAGTAGCATTGCTGGGGGCTTGATTTAGGTGTCCTGTGCCATGCCACTGACCCACCTCAACCAGGGACTGCTAGCCTTCATCTGCTGCTCCAAAAGAGGTTGCTGCCCAGAGAGGTTGTTGAGGCCCCATCCCTGGAGGTGTTCAAGGCCAGGCTGCATGTGGCCTTGGGCAACCTGGTCTAGGGAGATGTCGCTGACTGTGGCAGGGGGGTTGGAACTCGATGATCTTCAAGGTCCTTCCCAACCTGAACCGTTCTATGATTCTATGAAAATGATGATCCTCTTGCGTCTGCCGGCCAGAGGTGGGGATCAGGGGTAATACAGGGAAACTGATATATCACGGACGCCCACCCTTGGGCAGCTGGATCAAAACACTAGAGTTTGTGAGCATGACTCAGTTGCACTCCAGGGGTTCTGACATCACAGGGCAAATCTTGCCTCTCTTCTTTATGAGATGCTAGGATTTGTTTTTTTACCTGAATACTGACAAGAAGAAAGCACCTCCAGCCTGGACTCTGTGTAGGTATATAGAATCATAGAATTGTTATGGTTGGAAGAGACCCTTAAGATCATCAAGTCCAACTGTTAACCTAGCACTGCCAAGTTACTACTAAACCATGTCCCTCAGCACTACATCTACACATCTTTTAAACATCCCCAGGGATGGCGACTCAACCACTTCCCTGGGCAGCCTGTTCCAATGCTTGACAACTCTTTTGGTGAGTAAATTTTTCCTAATACCCAAACTAAACCTCCCCTGGCACAACCTGAGGCCGTTTTCTCTTGTCCTGTCACTTGTTACTTGGGTGAACAGATGAACCGCTACCTCACTACAGCCTCCTTTCAGGTAGTTGTGGAGAGCGATAAGGTCTCCCCTCAGCCTCCTTTTCTCCAGACTAAACAACCCCAGTTCCCTTAGCCGCTCTGCACAAGACTTGTGCTCCAGACCCTTCTCCAGCTTCTTTGCCCTTCTCTGGACACACTCTGGCAGTTCTACGTCTTTCTTGTAGTGAGGGGCCCAAAACTGAACACAATGTTCAAGGCGTGGCCTCACCAGCGCTGAGTTAAGCAGGACAATCACTCCCCTCCCTAGTCCTGCTGGCCACGCTATTCCTGATACACACCATTGGCCCTCTTGGCCACCTGGACACACTGCTGGCTCTTATTCAGCCAGCTGTCAACCAGCACCTCCAGGTCCTTTTCTGCCAGGCAGCTTTCCAGCCACTCTTCCCGAAGTCTGTAGCGCTGCACGAGGTTGTTATGAGCCAGTGCAAGACCCAGCACTTGGCCTTGTTGAACCTCACACCATTGGCCTCAGCCCATCGGTCCGGCCTGTTTAGATCCCTCTGTAGAGCCAGCCTACCCTCAAGCAGATCAACACTCCCACCCATATCCATGCTGCGTAACCCAGGCACGAGGTGCAAAAAGCTTACAGCTCTCTTAAGAGACATTGAAGGAAAATGTTTGACCACGTGATTTCTACCAGAGGTAGGATGTCTGCTTTTTTCCCTTCTGTCCGGGTTCCGGCAGGGATGTGGTTGATTTCCCCAAGGAGTCGGCAGGGGAGGCAGGTATTCCATCCCAGGTGACCTATGCCCAGGCTGTAAGAGGAGCTAGCTGGGGAGGGGGGTGGTGGGAGGTGTCCCTGCCCACGGCAGGGGGGTTGGAACTAGATGATCTTTTAAGGTCCCTTCCAGCCTAAACCATTCTATGATTCTATGCTGTGCCAGCAGGATTTCCTGTGGGAGGAGGCACTGCCGCCATGGCCATGGCAGGCTGGGGGGCCCGCGGGGGGGGGAGGGGGGGGCGGG
>NW_009647403.1:43675-44268 GCF_000708025.1 Charadrius vociferus | reverse complement strand
TGGGACAGGCACCGAGAGCTGCCAATGGCAGCCCCCAGAGCACCACCCAGCACCGGCAGAAGCGTCGCTCGACGCTCCACACCTCACAGGCACGCTCAGCAGGAGTGCAGGCAAAAGCCAGACTGGCCCAGGCTCTGCCGGCACCCAGAGAAAAGCAGCGATGGACGTGACGTCACAATCCACCACCAGTGACATCAGACTCCATGACACGGTGATGTCACAATGGGCCTCCCTCCCCTGCAGGCACACAGCATCATCTAGAACTAGGGAGTCCAGACTGGAGACCAGGGGCCACTTTTCCCCCATGAGGGCAGCCTGGCAGTGGGGCAGGTTGCCCAGATTGGTTGTGCGATCTCCATGCTTGGAGGGTTTCAAGCCCCGGGTGGATAAAGCCCTGAGCACCCGGACTGACCCCACGGCTGACCCTGCTTTGGGCAGGAGCTAGGACCAGAGACCTCCCGAGGTCCACTCCACCCACATCCATTCTGTGATCTTGCCCTAATCCTATGAGAAGAAGCAAGTTTAAGATGGTCATCAGCAGAGTTGTCGTGGTTTGGCCTCAGCCAGCAACAAAGAACCACGCAGCCGCTCGC
>NW_009647403.1:18519-43595 GCF_000708025.1 Charadrius vociferus | reverse complement strand
TAACCAAGGTATGGACAAGACAGCAATACTGCATAGACACCCCAACAAAGCCACTTCAATAGTGATGTTAGCATATCATAAGCTGATACTGCACATGACAGCAAAATTATAGCCCTGATCCCTCTCCCCGAGATAACAAACAGCATCACGGGGAGTAGATAGAGCATATAAGAATTTGCAAAGCACAGCCACACAAACAAACGAAGTAACATTGTAAGCAGCAACTATCCAACCAATATGGGAAATGTATACAAGAATTCGTTTTAACAGGCTCTGGCTAAATCTGTCGTTATTGCAACCCTTCGAGCCCCACGTTGGGTGCCAAAAGGACTGTCGTGGTTTGGCCTCAGCCAGCAACAAAGAACCACGCAGTCGCTCGCACAACTCCCACAGTCGTGGAAAAAAGAATCGTCAGGGCAAAACTCGTGGGTTAAAATAATGCAATTTAACAGAACAGCACAAGGAAAAGATGAAAATGCGATTACAGTCCTGCCGCGATGTGCACCGACCGGACCCGCACCGCCACAGCCCACCCCCGAGTGGCGACTGCTCTCCTGGCATGGGTCATGTGGGATGGAATACCTGCCCCCTGCCGGCTCCTGGGGAAATTAACCCCATCCCTGCCGGAACCAGGACAATTAGTAAATTTGTGAGTACTTTCTAATTTGCATGGGTTTTATACTGTTTTGGGAAAACTGTTTTTTAAAAGTGCAAAAGGAAGTGGTATATTTAGTAGAAATATTGGTTTTTAAGTGTTTTCCCTTTCAAAATAACATAAAGTTTTCTTTTCAGGAAGCTTGTATTTATTATTTTTTTTTCAGTGATGTCTGTTCCATCATAGTAAAAAGGCAAACAATATAATAACAGTACCAAATATATCTGTTTGTTCCAGAGCCTGTATTAAAAGAGACAATCATTTATGACAGGCATCTAAGGAGGGAGATGGCAGGGAAAGTCTTAAATTAACTAAATTGAAATGCAACATTACACGCTGCCTAAATAGTGACTTCAGGATGACACGTCACAATATAAGTAGATTCTTTGATAGGTAGAGTTAAAAGTGAAATTCAGAAGACATGTCTTGCAGGGAAAATACCATCCAGCCCTCCAACCCAGATCTGATAAATATTTTGGCAGATGAGTGCTGTGGGACAACAGAAATTAAGATGTATGACTTTCACTTGCAGGGCTGACTTACAGGGAAACAC
The DNA here is from genome assembly GCF_000708025.1 of Charadrius vociferus. Taxonomy (NCBI): domain Eukaryota; kingdom Metazoa; phylum Chordata; class Aves; order Charadriiformes; family Charadriidae; genus Charadrius; species Charadrius vociferus. The sequence goes on along the minus strand of NW_009647403.1, from coordinate 42,387 downwards.
TTTTTAAATTTTTAAAGATCAAGTGAATATCTAACTGTCTTTCGTAAATGGCGTGTTAATCCAGGCTTCCAGAAAAACAACACTGCTACTAATGGCTCATCCATATGCACATATGAATGTCCCCAGATTTTCCAGCTCCCAAAATAAAATAATTAGAAATGTTTTTAGAAGATACTGTATATACATATATATGTGTGTGTGTTTCTATCTACGTGTAGGTATTCAGTTAAGGAAATGAAACACTGACAGAAAAAGGAATAAGTTGAAACATTTTAGTTCTCTTTTGACTGCTTAGTACGTTCTTTTCAAGCTGAACAATGCTGTTACCTTTTTTTTAAATGTAGAAGTGACATACAGAATCTGCAAGTTGTTTTCTTTCCACATGTGTGCGTTATCCAGACAAATGGGGTGCTGATGGGACATTGCTAGGCAGCTGCACTTGGACCTTTGTCCTGCTAAGTTTTATCCCTTTCAAGACCTGTCTTATGGGAAGCAGAAGACCAGAGATGGCCCCAGGCACCAGCAGAATAGGCAGTCAAATGTTCCTAGAGTAGGTAACAAAACAGCTGTGGCTCTCCAACTGTGTTTCTTATGCCAAAGCCTTGCAAAGCCAGGCTTCCTCCTGGCTGTGAGTGGGGTGAATGGAGTGTGCTGACCCAAAACTGCAGTGGTCCATCCAGCAGCCTGCGATGCTGCCCTGGCCCCTCCAGTGCCCCTGTGGCAGCTCTGGCACCAGGAGCAGGACCGACTCTCCAGGCTCATACCCTCTCCTCTGCCTTCTCCTCTCAGGCAGGCACGGCCTCTTCTGGTTCATCCTCAGAACAAATGTACGTTTTCCTGGTCCTGCAGGAAGCCTTGAACCCTAAGGTCATACATTTTAAAGAATGGGTTTAGTATGAAGATGGGTCTGTCTGAATAAAGGTGGGCCACCAATTTTAATAACTATTTTTTTCTATTTAAACGGACTTTGTTAAATTAATACAAACTATTTTCTGAGGACATGCTGAAGAATTAAGGCTGATTTAATTATGCGGATAAAATCTCTGCTGCTTCTGCTAAATATACCTCTAAATTGGTTTTATTTTCCTATTTCTCAAGCTCCCTACTCAAAATCTGGATGTCATTTCCACCTGAAACACAAGCAGAAACTTCTGCTTCTGTTTAGATGCTGGAGAGGATCACTTTTTGCTTGTAGTTTCTCACAACTCTAACAAATACAAAGTGTGGGTAAGAAGGGGAAAGATGCAGAGGATTCCTGTTCACATAGTATGATAATGTGTGAGCCATGCTACCCAGACCGCTTCTTAACCGCTTGGTATTTTCCTCATCCTTGTTTCTCTTTTGTGTTATTAAATTGTTTTTATCTATTTATTTGTTGTAGAAAATGCCGAGTTTTAGCAATCAGCCAAAAAAAAAAAAAAAAAAAGAAGGTATTTTTTTTTTTTCTATTGGCTGTGGGAGCTTGATTCTAGGAAAAAAAGATGTGTCTGAAAAAAAAAGATCAAACACAAAAACAGATGTCAGCAATAGAAAGTGTGAAAATGGTCTGGGTTGTGATTGCTCTGTACTGTGCTGAAAGTCCTCTGTCTGGACTGTGACATGTTTAAAGTTGGCTGCTTTGAATCTTGGAAACTCAGGGAAAGCCTAAATATTTTTTATAAAAATGTTCCGCAAAGAAAGGATTTATCTCCTAAAGATGGCTTTTGTAAAGCTGTAGATGTATTTTGGCTCAAAACTGTAGCTCAGTTTAAATTTTGAAACAACTCAGCCAAACATATTTGTGTGTTCTTCATAGAAACTTCTGAAACCCCTCAGTGTCGGCTTTGCTTTGCTCTACCTGCATGTCAGGATGACAATCCAGTTGGCACCAGAGCGTCAGCAGAGCTTGGCTTCTGCAGAGGACTTTTTGAACAGCTCTTCTTTGTAGCTGCAGTGTAGGGCTGTTGCTGGAATCATAGAATCATAAAATGTTTAGGGTTGGAAGGACCTTAAATATCATCCAGTTCCAACCCCGCTGCCATGGTCAGGGACACCTCCCACTAGATCAGATTGCTCAAAGCCCCATTCAATCTGGCCTTGAATAGATGGCAGTTAATGCTGGGTTGTTCATGTGGAAATCCATGAGGTGGTGGAATGATGCTATGAAAACATATCAAGATCTCCTCTCTTGTAAACCTGCGCAGTCTCAATAGTACATGACTGCAAGTAATAAAGTTAAAAGTTATACTGCCAGGTTCTTCCCCCTATTACTCCATTGAGGACTGAACCTGGCCCTTAACTCATTAGCATTCATACGAAAATTTCAAATGCACTGTCTGCCATTATTCAAACCTGATGTCCAGGATGTTGTTCATGAATTCTTGGGACTAAAGTGCTCAAGGGCTTAATTTCTTAAGACTATTTATTGAGCATCACAATGTTGTCAACGTATTAATTGGCTTATGCAAGAATAGGCTCCAAAGATTAATAATTTCATGGTAAACGTAGTTCTGGGAGAAGAGTTATTGCAATATTCTAACTCAAATTACCAAAGTTAATTATAGTTTCAGCTTCCCAAGCAGTACAGGAGGCCTTAGAAAATACATTTTCCAGCCTGGTTGAGGAAACAAGTTGCTTTGGGGGCTATAATAATCTAAGAACTGTTACAATGAAAAAAACAGGAACTAGGATGTGGGGTTATAAAACAGCGATAGCACAACAAAAAGCTAGGAGAAAGCAGTACAATTTTCCAGCTTTCAGACTTTGGATAAAATATTCAACTGCAGTCCTTCCTGCTTAGTGGTCGTAGTTGTCCACTTTATGAGTTCCTTCTCTGAGAGGTGGTTGTATGGCAGTGGCTGCTTTGTGTCTTCCTTTTTATGATCTTGTCATAGGTAAAATCAAGTCTATGCAAGAATGCTCCCCCTCCTCCTCCTCCACCATAATTATCTGTACTATTCACATACTTGGGAGATATTTACTGGTTTCTGATGCTTTCAGGTTGCTATGTAATACCATCCTTTCCACAGCCATATGCAGCTCTGTTTTCATGGTCTCTTCCACTGTTACATTCTCTCCCCTAGGAGCTGGGAAATACCTTTGCAGGAGAGATCCTATAGGCATTAAGGAAACTGAATCCTGAGACTTCATTCTCCTGTGGTTTTGGGAGTCAATTTGACTCTTTTGAAGGCCTAAACCCAACCCCATTTTTGACTCTTTTCCCCTGGGCATGGGGTAGGGTTGGGGGAGGCCCCAGAGGAGGCTGGTCAGGGCTGTTACAGCTTATTAATACCCTCAAGGTTGTGATCAGTTGTAATGAAACAAATTTCTCCAGGACTTGATCATACCTAGCTCGGGTATGCCAGTCCTAAAAAAGAAATGTTGTTTCCTAGTTATTCCATTCTTTTAGCAAAATATTGCACCCATAGCCTGATTTTGACCATTACAGAGCAAAGTCACAAAGTTTCTAAGCATGTTTGCATCAGAAAAGGCTTCAGCTTTCAGACACTTTAATGTTATGAGTCAGTAAACATTTTGTGAGGGTTGTGAGTTTCCCCCACATTCACAATTGTAAAATGAAAGGAATTATTCTGATGTTCTTGAAAACCATATCGGCAAGGAAATCCTTATTTCGTCAGGATTTGCACATATAAATGGTACCTTTCTCTTCCTGAGTTTGTGCCGTTCTCTGGAGGCAAAAGAGAAATTGCTTTTTGGTGAAATCAGATTTTTCAGTTTCTTCCAGAAGATTGTTCTTTTTATAGTAATACAGCTCAGTTTGAGTCATGCTTGACATTTTCCCCAAGACTTTTCTGTTACAACGCTAGTCCATTTTAGGGAAATAATCGGTATAACAAGTTGTCGTATAATTGATTCTCCTATTAATGTGTTTAAGCTCTGATTCAATTTTCCACCAGCGTACTTGCAACTTGAGATTAAGATGATCACTGTGTCTGCAATAGTATCTGCAGTTTCACTGAGTGGGGAAGATTTAATGGAAGCCAAACCTTTTCCCTCTATATTGGGATGTTCAGTACAGAGGGTCCATCAGTCTGCTCAACACAGGGAAACTCTGTCTAAAACCTGACTGAGACTAATTTGCAAAGTTTACAGTAAAGACAAGGCTACACCTATGTAATTTAACAAAGCTGCATATCTTACATAGAAAACAGTGGGAAACTTCTGAGAAACTGATGGTACAGTATGTAAACTGGTTTATTGGAAATGCACAACATAACAATGTCTATCAATTTTATAAAGGAGCAGACATAAATAATAGATTATGTTACCTGTCCACTGGATAAGTCTGAAAAGATATCTCAGCGTAGAAGTGATTCATAGTTTAGACCCAAAGAAAAATCCATTTGATTTCCTTTTCACTGACTTTCAGTCTAAACTCTGCTAATACTGGTATGTTCCTCACCTAATGTGTTAAACTTGAATATGTTTCAGAAGGCTTTAAAGGCTTGCAGGAATCTGGCTGCTTGCTTTTCTGTTACACTTTTCTGTTGGGCTGAAAAGCCTTTATAATAAACAAATTGACTGTATTTTGTGCTAATCCAATGATTATATCTCCATTTACAAAGATTAAGTAAAGTTTGGGTGAGTTTATTCTATGATTATGTGGAGCAGCATACATATAAATGAGAAGTGGGTGGAAAGAACATGTCAAAATCCTTAGGACCTAGAATAACATCTGCTGTGCAAAGATCTTTAGTCTGTTGGCAACAATACACATCTTAAAAATGTAGCACTGTGAACTTACAGAAACATTCTGTGGAATACTTGCCATAAAAGGTGCTCTTTTGACCTCTTTGGTAGCTGAACACATGCTAATTATCTGCAAGGTTAAAAAAAAAAGAATCTTAAAACCTTAAATAGACTTAAATATATCTACATATCTACTCTAGCAGTAAAACATTACAAAATTGATGAACAGAAGTTGAAAGTTAGCAAATTCAGGTAGGACATGAAGCATATTCTTGGATTTTTCTCTCAAAAGGCATTACACCATTGGAATAATACATGCAAGGCTGTGTTGGATTCCTCATTATTGATAACTCTCTAATGGACACCAGACATACTTTTATAAGAGATTTCCCAATTCCTGAAGCTATCGGAGCTTGAGAACTAGAATCTGTGTTATATATCACAGTAGAAAAGATCATAAATTGGGATTCTGTTTTTAAGAAAAACAGCAAAAAAATGTAGGAATAAGAGAGGAATTATTAAGTTTTTGCAAAAGGAAGGAAAAGGGGAGAAAAGGATCTATCCAAAATAATACTGAAACTCTACAACAGTTCAAACATAGCTGTTAAGCTTTCAGAATACTTTCTCAGTGATTCAGCTGAGGAGTTCAGCAATTCTTCAAGGAAGTTATGAGGAGAACAGGTCTTTGTCTTGATGTATGCAGAGGAATTGGACTACTCTGTGCTACGGATCTGTCCTGATATGGCAATGGTGCCATCTGAATTTTCATATCATAGAATCATAAAATCACAAAATCATTATGGCTGGAAAAGACCTTTAATATGATAAAGTCCAGCTGTTATCTAACTCTACCAGGCCCAGTTCTAAACCATGTCCCTGAGCATCGTATCTAGATGGCTTTATCTAGACAGCTTTTAAATACATCCAAGGGTGGTGATTCAACCACTTCCCTGGGCAGCCTGTTCCAGTCTTTGATAACCCTTTCAGTGTAGAAGTTTTTCCTAATGTCTAACCTAAACCTCCCCTGGCGCAACTTGATGCCATTTCGTCTTGTTCTATCGGTTCTAACTTGTGAGAAGAGACCAACACCCACCTCTCTACAACCTCCTTTCAGGCAGTAGCAATAAGGTCTCCCCTCAGCCTCCTTTTCTTCAGACTAAACAACCCCAAGTCCCTCAGCCACTCCTCATAAGACTTATTCTCAAGAGCCTTCACAAGCTTTGTTGCGGTTCTCTGGAGATGCTCCAGGACGTCAATGTCCTTCTTATACTGCGCTCAAAACTGAACACAGTAGTCAAGGTGTGGCCTCACCAGTCCCAAGTACAGTGGGACAATCACTTTTCTAGCCCTGCTGGCTACACTATTCCTGATACAGACCAGGATGCTGTTGGCCTTCTTGGCCACCTGGGCACACTGCTGGCTCATGTTCAGCCAGCGGTCAGTCAAAATTCCCATGTCCTTTTCTACCAGGCAGCTTTTCAGCTGCTCCTCCCCAAGCCTGTGGCATTGCATGGGGTTGTTGTAGCCCAAGTGCAGGACTTGGCACTTGGCCTTGTTGAAGCTCCTATTGTTGGCCTCAGCCCATTGAACCAGCCTATCAGGGTCCCTCTGAAGAGCCCTCCTACCCTCAAGCAGATCAACACTCCCACCTAACTTGGTGTTTTCTGAGGACTTACTGAGGGTGCTCTGAATCCCCTCATCAAGATCATTAATAAAGATATTAAACAGGAGTGGCCCCAACACTGAGACCTGTGGAACACCACTTGTGACCAGCCACCAACTGGATTTAACTCCATTCACCACCACTCTCTGGGCCCAGCAATCCAACCAGTGTTTGATCCAGCAGAATGTACCCCTGTCCAAGCCGTGGGCAGCCATTTTTTTTTTATGAGAATGCTGTGGGGAACAGTATCAAAGGCTTTTATCAAGTCTTGGTAAATAACATCCACAGCCTTTCCCTTGTCCACCAAGTGGTCACCTTGTCATAGAAGGAGATCAGGTTCATCAAGCAGGACCTGCCTTTCATGAACCCATGCTGACTGGGCCTGATTGTCTGGTTGTCCTGTAAATAATACGCAATGACACTCGAGGTGATCTGTTCCATAAGCTTCACTAGCACCAAGATCAGACTGACAGGTCTGTAGTTCCCTGGATCCTCTCTCTGGACTTTCTTGTAGGTGGGTGTCACATCTGCCGATCTCCAGTCCATTGGGACCTCCCCAGTTAGCCAGAACTGCTGATAAATTATGAAGAGTGGTCTGGTGAGCACATCCACCAACTCCTTCATCAGCACTCTTGGGTGTAACCCATCTGGCCCCATAGACTTGTGTATGTCTAGGTGGTGCAGCAGGTCACTGACCATTTCCTCTTGGACTACAGAGGTCTCATTCTGGTCCCCATCCCTGTCTTCCAGCCCAACAAACGAGTCCTGCTATTAAAGACTGAGGCAAAGAAAATGTTAAGTACCTCAACCTTTTCTTCATCCTTAGTCACTGTGGTTCCCCCTGTATCCAATAAAGGAGGAAGATTCTCCCCTAGTCCTCCTTTTGTTGTTAATGTATTTATAGAAGCATTTTTATTGTCTTTTACAGCAATAGCCAGATTGAGTTCTAGTTGGGCTTTGGTCCTTCTAATTTTCTCCCTGCATAGCTTCACTGTGTCTTTGTAGTCCTCCTGAGTGGCCTGCCCCCTTTTCCAAAGGCCATAAACTCTCTTTTTGTTTCTGAGTTCCAGTATATGCTGACATTAAACAGTAAACTGTTTCTACAATATATATGCTTAGAAAAATCAATACAGTCATTGCATTTCCAGGCAGTGCCAGTCCAACATTGTAAAAATGTAAACCTACCTGCAGAGAAAGGTGATTTTTTGCTTTCATGGAAGACAGTGTCATTATGAGAAAAATCACAGCAAATTAGAAATCTGCATAAGAGCTCTGGGACCAGGAACCTCAGTGAAGGCAAATAACTTGAAATGCTTGTTAAAATTTGGGTTAATTTATTAATCTGCCAGCAGAAGGAACAAAGTGCCTCTATAGCTTTAAGCCCTGGCATCTGTAGTCACAATCCTGTAAATATCACTGCACAGCAGACTAATATGATGAGATTGTGTTCCATTTAGGCGTAAATGAACTGGCTTTCCATAATTATCTGTTTAACTTAGCTATTGATACCATTTCGTAGTGCTGCTTGACACCCTGACAGGCTCAACTGTTTGCCTGCGTGTGGAAGCAAACTCTCTATGCCTGGTTGGTATATAGACACATGTACTACTAAATCCAGCCCATTTTTTGATCCAGCCATATAAACTGAAATGGTGTCTTCAGGCTAGAATAGATACTTCCTTAGAGAGTAAATGGGTCTTATTTTAACCCGGAGGGAACTGGAGAACATCATCCCCAGGCTATTTGAGGGCTCTGTTTTTACTGCAGCTGGAATAGCTGAACAGATTGCTTTAGTAATTAGGCTGATAAAAAGCCTTCAGAGAAATTAAATCTATTTGTTCTCTTCAATAACTATGAGCTGAGAATAAAACCATATGTCCAGAAATCCCTGTTCATTGCTCATAGTAACAGTTAGGATTATGAATTTCCTCTGTTCCAAACATATTATAAGGGTGACATTTATAAGTTGCCAAGAGATGAAATGCACAGTTCTGCAAGATCAACTAATTTTCACCAGTGTTGCTTTTGCAGCAGAAGTTTCTGACCCAAATATTCCAGGTGGTAAACTTTTCCTCTGCCTCCTGAGAAAACTCAGGGGTGTGACACGCAACACCTGAAGGTGCCAGGTATTGTCTAGATGTTACCAGAACTTAGGAGTAAGCCTGGGAAAGGGCTTTGAGTACAGCAATGTCTTCTCATGCAGTTAGCAATCCCATCTCTAGAGAGCAAGCATAACCACGAGATTCTAACTAAAAATGCTCACCCCTTGAGGAAGCTAGAAGTACATCCCAAAGGAGAGGAGGTCTCTCTGGTCCTACTCCTCCTATAGATCACTCAGAAATCTGTGCGAAGGGCTTAAAGGACAACAGTCACATCCTTGTTCCTTCTCTCACATTTAAAGTTCGGGTTGCAACCATGGATTGTAGGATTAAATACAGAGCTGCTAAAGAGGTACATAAAGTAAGAAACGCGCCTATCTTTATGTGGTGTTATGGTCATACAAACATGTTTTCCAGTTTGAGTGGCTGCTGTGTTTTGTTGGGTTTTTTTGTTTGTTTGGGTTTTTTGTTGGTTTTTTTTTTTACTTTTTTTTTTTAACTTTCCTTACTTCTTCCTTCATTTGCTTATTTATTCTTCCTCTCTTTTTTTTTTTTTCTTTTCTCCCTTTCTCTCCTTACTTCCTTTTCTTCTCCTTCTTCTCCTTCTGTCTCTTTGGCAATAACTGAAAATTAAGTCGTTTTCATAGATTCACAGCATGGTTGAGGTTGGCAGGCACTGAGCCACCTGCTCAAACACTGCTGGATAGAACAGGTTGCCCAGGACTGTGTCCAGTCAGGTCTCTAATATCTTTGAGGACAGAGAGTCCACAACCTCTCTGGGCATTCTGTTTCAATATTCAATGACACTCTCAGTTAAAAAAGATTTTTTTTATGCTTCAATGGAATTCCTTGTATTTTAATTTGTGCCTCTTGTCCCTGGTCTTGTCACTGGGTGACCTGGGAAGTATCTTGCTCCATCTTATTTAATACCCTCAATCAAGTATTTGCGCACTTGGATAAGTTCCCCCCTGAGCCATCTCTTCTCCAGGCTGAACAGTTCCAGATCTCTCAGTCTCTCCTGGTATGTCGGATGCTCCCATCTCTCCATCATCTTTGTGGCTCTAAATACATTTTCAACTCGAACATGCTAGAACTGAAGCACTAAAGGAAATAATGGCTATTTTGTCATAATCAGCAGCTTCAATTATGTCTTCTTCCTGAATAACAAATCGTTAACCATCCTCAGTTGGGTCATATGCCCTAATGAATGTAGTAGTAAATGGCTCACAAATGTGGAAGTCAGACAAGCACCATTGACCTAGATAAATAAGGCACTGTGCAGAAACCCACTGGACCCAGCTAATTACTGCAGTTTGTCCTTAAATGATAGAAAAAGTATTATGGTCCCAGAGCTGTTATTCTTATTAATGCCTTCAAGGTCATAACTATTATTTTTTCTTCCTGTTTATTAAAAAAATCCAGTTTTTCAGAGATCAGCTACATACATTTCAGGAATTAGTAGACTGGATTTGAAAAATAATATTGTGGCCATTAGACAAGGAGGGAATTCTTAAAAAAACAGCCAGAAGCTAGCATGAGATATTTTTCCTTTTTTTACGTGAACAAAATGAAGGGGCGGGGGTAGGAAGCCAAGTCAAATATTTTGGGAAGAAATAGGAGTCATCTTCCAGCATGCAGATCCCTGGAGGCTGATTATTTCCTTTTGAAGTCCCAGGCTTTAGCAACATAGCTAGATGAATTTCTACCTTTGTGACGCATAAATTTGTAATATATCGATACGTATATGGCACCAGCTGATTTAAGACGACACGTAAGCACTATTCTTTCAGCAGGGACCTAAATTTGCAGTCTGGTGCAGGTAGGTCTAATCTGAGTGTATTATTGGGAAGGAGGAATGTACCTCCTGGTACAGTTAAAGTTGTAGTGAAATGGTAGGTGAGGGTGGAGGGGGAGTGTGATTCAAGTCAACATAGGGTTAGAAGACACAGGCCAAAGGAAAACTTGACGAAGTAAAACTAAATTACATCCATTCAGAAATGCTCTACTCACATGTGAACAGCTCCAAAAGAGGGAATAAGTAGTTAAGAATACTGTAAATGGTAAATTAACAAATTATGACATGGTTCGCATCCTGTATTGTGCAGTTGCCAGAGCTATTTCCTTTTTATATTTCTTGACATAACTAGTCAAGATTTGTATATTTAATAAGCTGTCAGTTACAGGAGTGAGCAATTGCAAAAGCTCAAGCCCACGTACTTCCCAGTATGAAGGCTGTAAAGTCATAAGAGGATGTGATAAATATCTTAATTAGATTTCTGTATCATGTTGTCAAACAATCTGACCACCTGACTGAAGATGTCAAAAAAAAAACCCAAACCAAAACCCAACTATCTCAGTTTACGTGTAATATATGCTTCACCAAACTGTCTTGAAGAATGAGCCAACGGCCAACTAGATGCAATGGTGCCTTACTCCAAGTCTTTTTTCTTTATCATTTTGCATATGTAGGACTCAGCTTTCCCATGAGTGGCTCCTGTGTCAACTTCTGTTTTAGGTATTTGGTAGGTGTCTCTTTACAACTCGACAGCAATGATTAAAGTTGGGTAAGTTGTATAGTACAATTTAGAAACATTTGGTCAATAGCTCAGTCTCTGTTGTTTTTGTTATAGCACCTTTCAAAAAATCCCATTACTTCAATTCATCATATTGTTTGTAGAAAGTTCTTACAGTTTGCGTATCCTTTTCTGTACATTCTTGAACAATAATTTATGGAGCATCATCAATACTTCCACTATGAATTCAGTCAGTTCCTCTGTTGCCAAATACAGCTGTGTTTGGGGTTTGTATCTTAAAACAGCAATCATCTTGAAGCTGTTTACCTGCTGCCCATATCTATTTCCCACGCAATTGACAACTGCAGTAGAAAATACATCCTTAGGGCAGAAAGCCAAAAGATATTCAACCACCAGCCTCCTTCTCCTTAGCACCTGTGCTGATTTGGACCCATTTATGTTCCTATCAAAGGGCTTCACTCACAGTTAAGACAGTGTTGGGCAGCTTCCAGTTTATGCTTCATTTTTCTTGTGCGCTAAGCACTGACTAGCAGAGGTGGAACTTGCAGATTCCGGCTTCCATCAGCACTTTTGCCAACTCAGGCTGACTGAAAAAAAATAATCATGAGGCTGATATTAAACAATTTAATTTGTCTTGTGGCTCGGGAATCTAAATGAATCATGATCACAAGATCTTCTCTAGAACTGCAAGTGCTGGGAGTGTGTTTTATCTGTTCTTTCTCCAACATGAGAAAACAAAAAACCAAAAACTAAATATTGCACAGATTTTTAAGTGTTTTTTAAGATAGTGACGTTTCAATAGTAGTGCAGTAATTCTCTTTTCTATATAAGCAATGCACCATCCAACATGAGAAAGCATCTTTCTTCACTTCCCTGAGGTCATTGCAACACTTGAAAAATAAGTGTGTTCCTCTGCATGTAGATATATATATATATATCTTGCATTTTAAGCATTTTCTTCTGAGTGGCTAGAGAAACTTTGAGTGTCTGATACCTCTTGTTGCCATGTAACACAGAAAAAGAATTTATTAATACAAACAAATTTTCCCCAAAACAAACTACAAAAAGAGGCACAAGACAAAATTCCTGTTTTTCCAGTCTCCCTTTGCCTGTTTTTATTGACTATTGAATGTCTATTTCCTACTGGCCTGCCTCCATGCCCATGTTGAGGTCTGCACATTAATTTGATGACCTTCAGTGGCCAGGCACTGTCAAACTGCTTCAACCTGAAACAGATAAGAGAGTCATGTTTGTTGTCTGTACCAAGGTATCTCTTGGCGGAGTTCATCAGATCTATTGTGCTAGATACTGTCTGCTTTATTGTCTAGGACCACTTAATCTGGGAAGGTCAGGTGGTATCACTGAAAAGTTATAATAAAGCAGTTAAAACATCATTGAATGCCTGAGTGTACTAGTCTTTAGAGTGTACTAGTCTTAATGAAAGATATGTATTAATAAAAAATGGATATTACTTTATTCTAGTCTCAATGGAGTTTTGTTACAAAGTAAAACATGCTGAAATAATTCCTACAGAAGCTAGAAATAATGCAAGTAAAGTTTCTGAAAGAAGTCCTTTCCCCACCAACCCCAAACTCCTGTTTGTAGGGAATGCTTCAAAGGATGTGGAAAGAGAAAGCAGAGGTAATAGTCTATATTTTGTAGGCTGTTTTGATGAACAAGGAGTCAGCAAGACAACTGTATGCTGCTGAAAGGAAGGAGAGCTGGGGAGAGAGGAAACAAATTGACAGAATCAGTCTGTGTTTAATGTGGACATTTGCAAGAAAATCTATTACAGATTCCTGGGGGTTTTTTTCCTTTTTTTTTTTTTTTTCACACTGCGATGAGGGAAGCTATAGATACAATATTGGAAGGGAGAGGGGAAAATGCAAAAGTGAAGATTTACTGGCAGCAATAGGTCTGGGATTTGTATAGAAAGAATGTGAGAATATAGCAGCTCTATGGGGGTGAGGAAAATAATGTACTAGATTTATGAGCACACAAAAGCAGAGAGTGAGTGAAAGGATGTAAGTTATTGACAAGCTTTTATTTCTTCATAAGAAGCAGGTACTGACTTTAATAATGATATTTTTAAGTTTTTTTACCTCACCTTATTTGCTATTGTAAGGTGGAATAGAGTAAAATGAAACTACAGCATGTTTGGGTAATGAACCCATGTTAGCACTACTATTACTTGGATTACTTGCATACTGCTCACATAAAAGCAGAGGTGGCCATTAGCCATAAAATTTGGAAGCCACAAAAATGTAAAAGCTAAAGTTTACCTTGATTTCAGGGATCATGTAAATTTGGCATGGAAAGACAGAAAAGAAATTGAAATGCAAGTCAAGGCTTATGATCCACGAGACTATGTACTCTACATTCAGCTTTCTTGATTGATAGGAAAACGCAGATGAGAAAGGAGTAAACAGCAGATATATCAAGCTCATAAAACTAAAACATTAACATTTTGTAGGCTGTTTTGATGAACAAGGGGTATGAACATTAACATTTTTTGGCGTATGAACACCCTTAAAATTGAATAAGATAAGGTATTAAAATTGAGTGTATGTATTCCACATAGTAATGATTTCTTACGTTATTACTCCGAGATTGAAAGCTGGTGTCTGTATAGTGTTGGGACTTCCTGGGTTTCGTACGGCGCAATCTTGCTACAGCACCTGTTCTGTTGTATAATGAGCCACTATAATTGCATGGAGAGCTAAAAACAGGGTCTGAAACTGCATTAGGGTTGATTTACAGCCCAGTGAACCAAAACGAGCAACTTGGAAATACTGCAGTGTGAAAGGAAAGGTTGTCATTGGCATGTATTCAACTGAAGAGGAGAAAGCAGCTACCCATGGAGCTGACTGACCTCTATTTCCTTCAGCTCCTTGGGAAGGGCTACACAACTGAATTGTCCTCATGTCCACTTGGGTTTTGTCCACCTGGTTGTGATTAAGACAGGACTGCTCATAGCACATGCTAGTGATGTATGCCTGGTCTTCTTCTTTCTACAATATAGCAGTAACTTGTTTTTCCACATTGCAGTAAACAAATAACAAATGGCTCCTGGTCAAGACAAGAAGGACAATTAACTGGGTGTTTTCTCATACCAGTCTATGGTTCCCAAATAATTTCCCATTGTTTTTAATTTTAAAGAAATGAAATGTTTATTTTCCTTATAGTCTTACAACTCCCACGTTACCTTTAAACCCAATTTTCTGAAAATACAAAAGGAAGATCTCAAAAGGCTTTACTTGCTGCTTAGTCCTCAGGGTAAGAGTCTTTGCTTTCAGTTGCTTTTGGAAGGCTGCTTAACAGTACTAATTACCATCAGATGGGGATGTTGTGCTTGCATCAGTAAAGACACTTTCTTTTTTGAAAACTAAGCACAAAATATATCTGTTTGAAAATATTTAGGAAAGTACAATCACAGATTCTTACACAGACGACAGGAAGAAAAGGAAATGGCAGAAATAATTTTTACTACAAACCACTAAAGTACAAAAACATCTGTAAGACTAGAAATCCATTGCAAGCAATTAGCCAAATCTTACTTGTTATTAATTCAGCAACTCATTCTTCACAGCTTATGCAAAACTAAATTAAAAACATATTTCAGCATAGTCAAGATCACATTTTAGGCATTTTATAGTAATGAGCAGGATCCTTAGTTGGCAACTTTTGCTAATTGAAAAACTTAATTTCAACTGGAGAGATAAAAATTAGTTTGCATATTTCCCTTTTCCTTTAGACATATTTGCAAAATATGAACCATTGCAGTGCTTCTAAATCAGAGTCCACTTTTTATTACTGCTTTCAGAAATGAGAGTGGAAGTAATATAGTTGGCAGAGTTTCCAAGTAGTGCCATGACATTGTTCTTCTCCGCAACCATATAAATTATCGGTAACTGTGATGTAGTAGGAATGGAATTACCATGATGACCCAATAAGGATGAGGTGTAAAAATCCTTGAAATAAATATGGTATTTGGCTATCCAAATTCCTTAGGACTCCAACCCTTCAACTGGAAATATCACTTCTACTTCTTCCCCGTTATTACAATCTTCCATGGGCATCTGCTATGGGCTGGTCAAAGACACTGGGTTAGCTGGATCTCTGCAAAAATGTTGTCATTATTCAGCAGCCTAGTAGATGACTATAACTTCTCCCTTGTTGCAGTACCTTAAGCCAGGGCTGTGAAGCTTACTATCTCTTAAAATTTGCCTTTTTGTGGTTTTATTCATTCATTTATTTATTTTATTTTAGAAAATGGATGCAAGAGTAACTTTATTGTTAAGATTTTAAGTGAGAACATAATTTTATCTATGGAAAGAAAACTAAACTTTCCTTCCTGATTTGGTTTTTGTGCTCTTCTGAATGCTAGACCTCCTTTCCCCTGGAACCTGTGTTTAAGCTGAGGCAGGTCCCTGCCTGTGCTGCATCACAGCTGTGTAAGTGGATGCATGGGCCATCCAGTTCTCACCTTGCCCCAGAGTGGCTGGCTGGCTGGCTTGATCTCTGACTGCCTTGTGACTGGACTGTGCCTGACCCCAACCACTCTCTCTGGCCCTGATCCTGACCTGGGATTGCTGTTCCTCATCCTCACTCCTTGTCGGTCACCTCACTGCTCACACCAGTCAAAACACGACTCCTGGCTCTCCCGCCTTTGTGGAGCAGCTAGCCCCTTCCCTGACACCCTTCTGCATGGGCATTTAGAAACACCTTTTTAAAGCGGTGTCAGGAACAAAGGGGGAAAATGTGGAACTAAAAAAGGTACATATCATTTTGACAATAATATACAGGGCTTCCTCACTTTTGCTTTGTGCCCACTGGAAAGCTTTGGGCTAAATTTTATGTGCAAAGAAAGAATGTTGATACTTGACTGAAGTGGCTCAGAAATGGAATAAGCTGTATTTATGAGAGTATACTGAAGTGCTTCAACTACATCTACCATTGTATTACATTAAGTCTCTCTGTGGAGATAAAAATATAATCTTATTGGGTTTTTCATGTTTTGCTAAGGGAAAAACTGGAAAGCAGTGAGTTTTAGTTAACATTTCTACAGACACAACTAAACATAAAAGTGCCATATAAGTATTGAGATTTACTAGTTTTCCACAGCTGAAGGAGACTGTGAACAGGCAAAGGCTGATCTAAAAACTGTGATCCATGATTCACTCCGTGTAATTAAAATGTTGTTTGCAACAGTTTGATTCACGAAAGAGCTTAAACATTAAAACAGCAAGCTCTGCTATGACCCTAACGAGTTAAGTGACGCTCAATGGAGAAAGATAATACAATCTAAGGAGTGTTTTTTTCATTGTTATTATTGATGGTGATCAGGAAAGGCAATAAAAACACTCTTAGGCACAGATGCTTCAGATCTACTTGTACTCAGTATGAGGAAAGATTAATAAAACTTGTGTTTCTTCTTTTCTTTGATAGGCAGAGCTGAGACAAAATTTCTGAAATGCATTCCAGATACACTAGAGCTTTATGGTTTTCCGAAGCATATTTTGGTAAACGTGTATTAAGTTTTTACAGGGAGGCACAACTTAACACTCGCTTATGTGAGACTTTCAGTCATCACAGTTACTTCTTTTCCCTGAAACTGTCTCATGACTTTTGTGAGGGAATCACATCTCTCTTCCACATGAGGTCTGAGTGCAGTAATTCAGAGCAAGGCATCATTGTCATTTGCACACTTAATTTTTTCCTGGTCTCTGTAGGCACTTTAGAATTCCCTATCCCAAACACCCAGATACTAATGGACATCTACTGTACCACTGGAAACCTGGCCAATGTCTTTCTGAAACTGATGAACTTCATTCCCTGTTAAATCTCTCATTAAATTTACATTGCATGGGTCTTTCATGTCTGTTTTTTAACACTTTAATTTTGATACCTACAGTACCTTAACCTTTTAGATTCACTTCTAGGTATTCAAACAATGTGTTCAACCAACGTTAGTGCATGTATCATGTCATATCATAAAGTTTATTTAATGTTATCTTCCATCAGATGATTCTTTCACTGTCCTTTTGGAGGGAGTGGAGGTGACAGAGTTGATATAATCTGTCCCCTTTTTACTCTCTTTTCACTTAAAGTTCTTGAACTTCAGCTCTTCTTCAACCTCACATGTCTTCTCAATCTCTCTTGCACTCTGTTATCTTCCATGGTCAATCTTCTAGGAACTACTGTCTTGCTGTCTAAAATATCACTCTTTTTTGCATTCCATAAGTTATTACCAGAATACTTTTCTTATTTCTTGCCATTTCTATGCTTTGAACTTTTTTCAGATAATGACCTCCCTTACCTAACTGTGCTAATTCAGGTGGTATCCATGATTACTCATGCTTGAGGTTAATTTTCTCCTTCAATTAAAATGAAGTGATTGGCCAGGGAATCCATTAATTATTGCTCATAAACTCCAGTCAAGCTAGATAAGACTTTTTAACAGCAGTCAGTCAGAAAATATGTTCATGTCTGAGCATGCCGTAAGTTTATTCTGTAAGGTTAGTAGATATGTCACATGCTATCACAGCTTTTAAAATAAACTACACATGAAAAGCTGGCCATCTAGCTGGATACAGTGCTTTTCTAATGCCAAGGCCTATGTGGCACTTCCATTACAGTGACTGTACACTCATTAATGAGAGAAGGAGTTTGTCTTCTGTCTGTGGAAAGTTCACTCCAGGTCTCTGAACAAATGAAAAAAGAGAAGAGTACATGGACAAGACAGAGGGAAGTATGAGACAAGAAAGAAAAGCTTGTCCTGGAAGGTGCAAGGTACTTGGCAATTTGGGTCTTACTAAAGTCAGACATCAAAGCATTAGAGAATGAGAGCTGGGCACTTCTTAGTACTAGTAGAGATTTGGCCACCAAATAAATTTGAATCAAAATGGACAGCACTCTGTACTACTAAGACTTTACAAAATGAAATGATGGCTGTGTTTGCTGTCACATTTTCTTTGAGTTTCTTATCAGAAACTGACATAAAGCCTTCTTAAAAATCTCATCTACTAAGTGAAAGAAACTGCTACTTCTTTACACTTGAGGATGTTCTTAATTGTTCATAGCTTTGTAAGCAGAATATTTTCATTATTTTAAGGGTGGAAAAGTCTTTTACAGTCTCTTGCCCCTACTTGTAAACCTTATGTCTGCTTCTAAGTAATCTTGAAGGTGGATGACATATGGGAAGAAAAAGCAGCTATGGTAGGCTAACTTCTTCACTTCCTCTTGAGAAACTAGGGAAAGTAAGAGGTTTTTCATTTACATACAGAACTTTCTTCCACATAATTTGTGCTCTTTTATGATGAGTGTTGCACATGATACACTTAAGTTGACAGAATGCTGCACATACAGCGAAAGATAGGTATTGTTCTAGTAAATTTTATCACCTCGTAAGAGGAGGACACTATTTCCTCAAATGTCATGTGACTTGTTTCTTGCTGCTATGGCATATCCTGCTATCCCTTACTGCTATAGACAGGCTTCGGTTCCCTTGGTGAATGTGCTTTGGTAGGTCTAGACTGGACTAGGACTAGATGATCTCCGAGGGTCCCTTCCAACCCCTAACATTCTGTGATTCATATGTTTTACAAAAACACAGTGAGAACTGGAGGCTTCGGAGACCTCTTGCTATCACACAAAACCAAAAATGAAACCAAAAACCAGAAACAACAACAGCAACAAAAAATCCTACTTTGGGAAACAAATATACTTGTCTGTTCAAGGACAGCACATATAATACCTAGAACTTTTTCTCATAGCACTTTCAACGTCCTTCACTGCTTAACTGGTACACGGCTGTCATATCTGGCGTGGGCTTGTCTTTGATGACCAAGTTATCTGCAGCAGAGTACAAAGGATGCTTTTTCATCTGTGTGCATTTTCTCAGAGGGTAAAGAATGGTTCATTACTAATGTCTGATATGTGGGCACTCACTGGAGACTCACCTAAAGATATACTAGGATACAAAACTGAATAGGCAGTAGTGGACCTCCCACTTTGTAAAAATAACTTGTTGAATGTGACAGATGAATCAGAAAATGTGTTCTCTATCCAACCCCTCGCTCCCCCTTTGCCCCCGTGGACACCCCCCCATGGACACATCAGAAAATGTGTAATGCACAGGAAGTCTAATGGCAAACCCAATTACGTGTAGGGTTTCTGATTGGGGGTTGTTGGGCTTTCTGTTGTGCCCAACAGGCACAACACATAGAACATGGAACTATAGGAACACATAGAAGGTGATATATCCTAGATAAAAGCTCATTGAGGTAATTTTTGTTGAACATAGTAATGGCCACTGCTACACTGCAGACATGGATGACCTGAGGAAATGGCAGTGCATTACACCAATCAAATGACTAAATATGTCAGTATTTTGATTACATTTCTTCCTCCTACAGCCAGATCCTTTTTTTCCTCTGTGGGTGGTACAGATTGGTCTTCAAATAGGTGTTGTCCAGACAGACTCTTCAGTCATTTAGTAGATCTGCCATGGCATAGGTAAAAAAGCTTTGTTCAGTAACACCTGTATTGCTCTTACACGGACCTAATATCTCTTCTTCAGAGAGACATCTACACTGTTTGCCTCTGCTTTGAAAGAGCTTTCAAATCTTTTCTGGTTCATCACAGACATTTTCTCTTCTGACTCTTGAAGTCAGGATTAGAATCTCAGTCTCAGATGTCAGCTTCTCTGTAGATACGGACTGTTCCTATCTGGATTCCCTTAAACAGTGTATTGAGAGTCATTAATTGTTACTGTGCGTTAAGCAGACAAGAAGCCTGCTGACAGAGAAGACCAAGTGTTATTCAATTTGTACCACATACTATTAAGAATAAAGGGAAACCTTTGGAACTGGCTTATCAGCACCCATCGCAGAACTGGAATACTCCTGCAATTATTTTCCTTTTGTGCTTTCTTATTTGTCCCAGCTAGATGGATGTTGTGTTATTAGAGACAGTCATGTGCCAAATGACAGCCACTCTGCTTTTTAATTTATGTCTCAGCCTGTCAATGAAGCGCTGCAGAGTTGTATATATGCATATATATATGCATATATAACAATGTCAAAGAAAGAATGGCATCTCTCTGTTTAACAGTGATTTTAAAGGAGTCTGGTCTTATGTATGAGTCAATGAGATATGAAAGGTATTCTTCAGACATAGAAGAGACCTATTATAACATTCTTCTTTGGGAAAGAACCTGTGGATTTTTAATTCAATAAAAACTTCAACATATGTTTTCTACAAAGTTCTTTCTTCTTTCATGTCACTGTTTCTTAAAATCTACTTCCTAAAAGGATACATTAATTGTTTAAAAATGATTTCTGGTACTTTATATGCTTTATAGATGCCATAGAACTCTTCAGCAAAAAAAAGACTTCAATTTCTGCATTGCCCATTTCATGTAGTCCTTATGCTCAAAATCATAAATATTGTATTAAGTGAGTTACACTCAAATATCATTTGAGTGTAACTCAAAATCATAAATATTCTATCAAACCTGGTAGCTTTATTGAAGCAATTTTAATGCTCCTCCTTTTTTGATTGGATATCATCACATGGGAAAGTGACTGGCAAATGGTCTTGGTAATATTATATTTCAAGGTCTTTACGGGCCCAGAATGGAAATGATGCTCTTGATAGCCACAAGTTTAATTGTCTTCAAAGTTCACGGGCATCCCACTGGGACGACGACATTCCCACACCACTGGCTCACTCATTCAGCTCATAACGTTTTGTAGTCTGAGCTGACCTTTCCAAGTGACTCTTGCCTTGGGGACAGAACAAGCAGAGACTAACATGGGTTAGTCTCCCTGGCTAACCCAATTTGTGGCCCTTGGACTGTTGGGTTTCTATGAAACAGAAATGTTGTATCTTTTTGACTCTCTTTGAAGCTGAGGAAAAAAACAGTGTTCTCTGAATTTCATGCAGTCAAAATGGGAAAAGGAAGCAGGAAAAATCAGTGCTTTCATTTCATTTAACACCTGACTTGTATGACAAGATCATTACACTTTCTATTTTCATTTCTCCCTTAGGCTATTGAAAGCTGAACTGTCAATTTACAGCTGGAGGGGTGTCATATTTATTCCTTTACTGCATCGTATAATTGACAGTGAAATCTATTTCTGAAATAATAGAAAAAAAGTGCTTAAGGTGTGATATGAATAAGACTGGATTTAACAATCAAAACTTTTCCAAAGAATGAGTTTTAACTTCCTGTTGCAAAATGCTAATAATTTAATACCTTTCCAATTCTATGACTTTTAATAGCTTATTATTAAGTTAGTCATTTCCTATCTTGAGTCTAACTAGCAGTCGGACACCATTATTTTAATGATTTCCTATAACTAGTTGTTATGGTTTGATTAACCCATAACAATTTATTGTTTTTTAGACAATCATTCTACCACTTGGTGACCCCTCCCCACCTGGGAAAGGGAATCGGGAAAAACCAAGGAAACCCAGGAGTTGAAGTATAAACAGATTTTGTAGAGTAAGATTAGATAATTAACATTAATAGCACTAAAGAACCAATATTGATCCTGACACCAATATAGAATATGCAAAGAAGATTATGCTCAACCAGTTCTATCAGCAGAAGCTGTGCACTCCCAGCAGTGGACAGCAAATGTGGTACACTGTGAGCGCTACAGCTTCGGGAGGAAGGGCTCAGGGGTCCAGCACCGGGGCAAGAAGTTC
Source organism: Charadrius vociferus (assembly GCF_000708025.1). NCBI lineage: Eukaryota > Metazoa > Chordata > Aves > Charadriiformes > Charadriidae > Charadrius > Charadrius vociferus. The sequence continues at coordinate 20,686 of NW_009647403.1, read as the reverse complement.
CTAGGATGGCAGCCATCAGGGAAGAGAGAACTTTGCAGCAAACTTTCTAATTTATAGTGAATGTGACATTGATGGTGTGACATAACCACATTGGCCAGCCTGGGACAAGTGCCCGGGTCTTGCTCCTCCTCGTCCCTGCACCTGGTGAGCTCTAAAACATTGAGACATTGAAACCCACACACCATAGCTGGCTGTAAAGTAAATATTTTCACAAATTCAGACACTAGAGTCTTCTAAAAGTGCTATTTTCCCAAGTATTTGAAGAGAAATTAGTCCCGCGTCGCTGAAACCAGGACACTGGTAAACTGGAAGTTGGAGTACTTAACAGCTAGACAGAATGCATGAGGCTTGAAAATAAGTGTTTCTTAAAGAGTTGCTTTCTTTTTAATCTTTAGATTATAGTCCAGCATCTTAATTATATGTTTTGGTCCAGATATGAATCGTCAGCCCATCACTATGTCACTTACTTCTACTTCATCACAGAAAAAAGACTAATTCATTGAGCAGATTGTAATATTTTAAAATGTTTGGATATTACGCTAGAAAAGTTGTGTGTAGCCACCCAAAATGCCTAGAAGAGTTCATTTTTTAAAATCCAGGTAAATTAGGTAGACTGAAAATGGTGTGTCTTCTATTATGCCTCAGTACAGAGAAAATATTTATAGGTGTTATTTTTTTTTCTCAATACAGGATGAAAACTCTTTTTTTTTTTTTTTTTCCTTTTTCCTTAATCAAGCAAGTGATCTCTTAAAAAAAAGAAACACTTAGGTAGTATCCAAGTGTATTGGCTCTAGTTACGGAGACTGTAATTAGAGGCTCATTTTCTTGCCATACAGGCAACCGAACCAAACTGAACATAAAGACATTTCTATCAGTTTCTTTTCCTTTTGTCAGACCTTGTGAAACCTATTGATGGTTTGTCTTTCCTTCTCTCCTCCTCAGTGAATATTCAGTGTCAACTCATTTTAAACCTCTGTGTGGCTTCAACCGCTTTGAGTCTTACTGTACAAAATTGCCTGGCATTATGTTTGCTCTCCCTTACCCTCACAGACTGAGTGATATTGACATAGCACAGATCCTACACCTTACTTCCTAAGCTCAATGAGGAGAGCTTTGTGATGTAGACTGAAAGGTCTAAACCCTACCAGTGAAAAAAGATGTGAGGGAAAGACTTTAGCGCAATTCAGAAACACTATTCTAATTTTCTTTAGCAATTTTGAATGATAAATTGATGATTTGAGATGTACTAAATATTAGAATTAAACTTGTCTGGGGGACCTTAATTCCGCTCAGGGGTGGTGTGTGTGTGTGTTATGATAGTCCTCAGTGTTTTCATCCAAGACTGCTTATTTTCAGGACTTCTGTCTCACTTAGTACCTGGAGTGGTTGGTTCTCACCCTATGTAAGTACAGACCTCACGTATAATCACAGAATGCTTGACATTGGAAGGGATCTCTGGAGTTCCTCTTGCCCAACCCCCATACTCAAGCAGGGACACCTAGAGCATGCTGCCCAAAACCATATCCAGATCATCTTTTTACTAAGACAGAGACTCCACAATCTCTCTGGGCAATCTGTGCCAGTGCCTGGTCACCTTCACAGTGGAAAAGTGTTTTCTGATGTTCAGACGGAAGCATCTGTGTTTCAGTTTGTGCCCACTGCCTCTTGTCCTGCCACCAGATACCGTTGAAAAGAGCTAGGCTATATCTTCTTTGCACCTTCCCTTCAGGTATTTATATACATGGATAAGATCCCCTCTTATCTTACAGAATTATAGAATGGTTTAGGCTGGAAGACACATTGACGATCATTGAATTCCAACACCCCTGCCATAGGCAGGAACACCTCCCACTAGACCAGGTTGCTCAAAGCCCCATCCAGCCTGGCCTTAAACATCTCCAGGGATGGGGCCTCAACACTTTGTCTGGGCAACCTGTTCCAGTGCCTTGCCACCCTTGAAGTGAAAAATTTCTTCTTAATATTTAATCTAAATCTACCCTTTTCCAGTTTAAAGCCATTGCCCCTCATCCTATCACTACCTGCCCTAGCAAAAAGTCCTTCCCCAGCTCTCCTGTAGCCCCCCTTTAGGTACTGGAAGGCCACAATAAGGTCTTCCTGGAGCCTTCTCTTCTCCAGGCTGAACAGCCCCAACTCTCTCAGCCATTCC
>NW_009647403.1:8839-17483 GCF_000708025.1 Charadrius vociferus | reverse complement strand
ACTTGCTGATGGTACACTCTATCCCTTCATCCAGGTCATTGATGTATATATTGAACAGGACTGGAGTCAGAACTGACCCCTGGGGAACACCACTTGTTGCTGACCTCCAACTAGACTCTGCACCATTAATCACAACTCTCTGAGCTCTATCTGCCAGCCAGGTCTCAATCCATCCCACTGTCCATTCATCTAACCCACACTTCCTAAGCTTGCCTGTGAGGATGATGTGGAAGATAGTGTCAAAAGCCTTGCTGAAGCACTGCTGGTTCATTTTGAGTTTCTCAACAACCAACACCCCCAAGTCCTTCTCCTCAGGGCTGCTCTCAATTCATTCTCCTCTGAGCCCGTATTTGTGTTTGGGATTGCCCCGACTCAGATGTAGGACCTTGCAATTGGCCTTGTTGAACTTCATGAGATTTGCACAGGCCCACATCTCTTATTTCTTTAGTCTTCTCTTCTCAGGGCTGAAAGCTGAAAACTCCAGGTCTCACCCTTTCCTTGTAGGAGAGATGCTCAAGTTCCTTCATCATCCATGTGGCCCTTTCCTGAACTGTCTCCAGTATGTCCATGTCTGTCTTATACTGGGGAGCCCAGGACTGGACACAGATGTGGCCTCACCAACGCAGAGCAGAGGGGAAGGATGACCTCCCTCAACCTGCTGGTGACACTTCTCCTAATACATCCCAGGATACCATTGGCCTGCTTTGCGGCAAAGGTACCTTGCTGGCTCATGTTCAGCTTGGTGTCTACCAGGACTGCTAGGTCCTTTTCTGCAAAGATGCTTTCTAGCCAAGTAGGCCCCTACATTTTTTGGTGGATGGGATTTTTCTTCCCCAGGTTCAGGAATTTGCACTTCACACTTCCCTTTGTTGAACTTCATGAGGTTCCTGTTGGCCCATTTCTCCAGCCTGTCAAGGTCCCTCTGGATGGCAGCACATTCCTCATGTGTTATCAGCCACTCCTCCCAGTTTTGTGTCATCAGCAAACTTCCTAAGGGTACGCTCTGCCTCATCATCCAGGTCATTAACGAAAACGCTGAACAGGATTAGGATTGAGGGGAAGTTCCCTGGGTTCTCCTTCTTGGCCATTTAGAAGAAAGGCGAGGTGTTTAGTTTTCCCAGTGTTTTCTGGATGCCTAGGCACCATTCTTTTCCCACCATAAATTGAGCCCACAGAATCTCAGGTAAGACACCAAGAAATCAAACAGGTGAATGCAGCAGCAGGAACCTTCACCCAGTACTTTTGCAAGATTACATGAAGAAAATAAATTTTTGAATTTGTTAGTGGTTTCTGTGTAATGATCTTGCGACTAATGTACATGATACCACTAGTACAAGGGATTTTCTACATGGAATAAGTACCTGTTGTGGTAAGGTGTAGCATGTATCAATCACAAGGAGGTGGACAGTAGCACGCAGGGAAGTGCCTCCCAGCACACATTTAACAATAGAGAAAACTATCCACCTCAAAAACCTCTGCAGTTGAAACAGAGCAAATATTGAACTTGTGTAGAAAGCTATTCTGAGTAGTCTGAATTGCAGAATCACTTGCCTGGCAAATAACTTGGTGGGGGGTGAGGTGAGTTGATTTTAAAATCAGAATTTGGCTTTGATTTTAAGAGGTGGGAAAAAAGGAGGGTGTAAGCAAATTGCAAAAAGAAAAAAAAATCTTCACAAAGTGCTTATTATGGACCATTCAAGTAGAATAATAAGAATAAAAATGTAGAAGAATACTGGTAAGCAAAATAGGCTTTTCAGTCAGAAGTTCACAAAAGTGTTTCCAGTGCTTAGTGTGTTTTCTATGTCTTTTCTCTACATAAGATCTTCAAAGTTAGTAAAAGCTTTTCTCAAAGGCATTTTCATTTGTCTTTGATGTTAAGCTGATTCACGGAAGCATGTTTAAGCAAAAATGTGTTCCTGTCAATACAACATCCTTAAAATTACTTTTATGCATTAAACCTGTGAGTTGACGTGTTCTGTTGATCAGGCTTTGACAAGCACGGTTGAATTCATCAGTTTTGTCATGGAGTGTGGATTTCAAAGGAACATCACTGGAGAGAGATGTGAGGAAGGATTTAAATGAAGGGATTGATATTTCCAAAACAAAAAGAGATGTCTTTTGCAGAAGTCCCCCTTTCTGGCTTCCGTCCTTGCCATTACCTGTGATCACTGCTGTGGGGATTTATGTGGAGGCTAAGCTGAGAAACTGTGTATGACAAAGAACATCCTTGTTAGAAGATTATTTCCTCGCACATGAGAGACTCCTAGTGAAAGTGAAATAAAAAAGTAACTTTGCCCAAGACTTTTAATTGTCAGCTCTCTGCACGAAGCAATCTGCTACTTACCTGCTCATAATCACCCTCAGAACAGAGGTGTTTTCTTGTTTATTCGTTTCAATTTCCATGTGCTGTGGAAACATGATGTCCTATTTTGAGGTGGGCTAATTAGTGAGTTAAATTTAGATCTGCTGTTCAATGGCATAAGTAGCAGTGGCTTCCTAACTAGAGATGAGCATTGCAGGCACATGCCATCAGTATGTTTGTAATGTCAACCTTGGAGTAATCATCTTGCTTAGTCTTTGCCATTGTTTGAAATCACACCCAGGCTCTCCAGTCAACTTTAACATTGCATACTTTTTGTTCTGCTCATCCATCTAAACCCATTTTTGTGATAGAATAACCTGTCTTCACACTGGAGTAGAAGAATTGAAGGAAATCCCTGTCTCTTAAGCAGGTGTAGGAAGGCTGAGTATCCCCAGTGCATAAATGAGCTGGATCTCACAGACTCATAGAATCATTTAAACTAGAAAAGACTCTTAACATCACTGAGTCCAACTGTAAACCTAACACTGCCAACTCCACTGCTAAACTATGTCCCTATGCACCACATCTGCACCTCTTTTAAATACCTCCAGGGACGGTGACTCAGCCACTTCTGTGGGCAGCCTGTGCCAATGTCTGATAACCTCTTCTGTAAAGAAGTTGTTCCTAATACCCAATCGAAATCTTCCCTGGTGCAACTTGAGGCCATTTCCTCTTGTCCTATCACTTGTTACCTGGGAAAAGAGGCCAACAGCCACCTCACTACAACATCCTTTCAGGCAGATTACCTGTCTTCTGCCACCCCGATAACACTATAGTGTGAAAACATAATGTGGCAGACTTTTCAGATTGGAAAATGGCAACTCTAATGATTTTTCTTGAGAAGCAGGTGTTTATGTTTGCGCTGCTGGCCTTCCTTCTATGTGTTCCTCCTCAGGGTACGCTTTCTGGAAGATGTTGGATGTCTGTGGATGTGTGACGCATGAGAAAGGCTCTTGCTTTTAATATTTATTGCTTTCTCCCTTATATGATTGGTATAAGCCATAAATAGCTTTGCTGATCATATCATGGTAGGCCAATCTCTTTGACTTTCTCCATATCTAAAGCTAACAGATGGCTGTTATCCGGTCACTATCACCTTCTGCACTCCCACTCAAATGTATCACGAGGATGTGAAGACATTCCAAGTCCATCCGTGCCTCTTTGTTTCTTTCCTGTGCACTGTCTGAACCACCAAAGCAAGGCAGATCTAGTACAGAGGTTTGGGTAAGCCTTCCTTTTAACAACTGTCTGTACTCTGCTTTTTTTTCCAGCATATACAAAAATCATTGGCTAAGTTACAGTGGGCAGATATATGCAAGGTCTGTTTTACCTCAGGGAAACTTTTGGAAAGTCTTTACCTTGTGACATTAACTGCACAGAAAAAAAACTGTATTTGATTGAATGCCATTTCTGCCTCTTTTGCATCATGTTCTCTCCTGTGAGATTACTTTGTTTGTAACAGCACACAAGACACTAGAACATCAAGGACTCTAGAATAGTTGCTACAAATAACTCCAATGCTGGTAGCTGTGTCAAGTCATGCTACTGACTGTTAGACATTGCCAATAGAGCCCGTGTCTGTCGAGATATTAAGGTTAATAATGACTTTCTTAAGACTTTGATATTTGTATACAATATTCAACTTATTATTAAGTAAATAATAGATTTATAAAATAGTTCAGTTTGGAAAGGACCTTTGGAGGTAATCTCATCCAGCCTTCCCGCTCATAACACGACCAACGTGGAAGTCTGATGAGATTGCTTAGGGTCCTGTTCAGCTGGATTTTTAGTGTCTCCAAGGATGAAGACTTGCCAGCCTCTCTGAGTTCTGGTCCCACTGCTCGACTTCCACATGGCAAAGAGTGTTTTTCTTTAGCTAATCAGAATTTTCCTTGCTACAGCTTGCTTCTGTTCCATCACATCTGTTTGCTGCGCATTTCAAAGAAGATGCTGACTCCATCTTCTCCATTACCTCCCATAAGGAGCTCAATATACCAATTGATTCCCTCATTAGCTTTCTTTTTTTTCCACACAAAACGGTATCAGCTGGCCCATCCTATTATATGCTACACAGCCTTGCAACCACCTTTGTAGCCCTTGACTGGACTCACCCCAATTTGTCAATATCTGGGTGATTCCAAAACCGGACACAGAACTGCAGATACGGTCTCACAAGTGTTGATTAGAGGGCAATTATGTTTTTCTATCATATTTGATTCTTTTATAAATGTATGTACACTATATATGCTTACCTGTGCACACATGAATATTTTATTCGTCTTTTGACTTGAAAGACCAGTTTCTAGTAGCTATATTTATTGAGAGGATACGTACATTAGGGTTCAGATTACATAACTGTTGACATCACAAATTTATTGAAACTGTGAAGAAAAAGAACAGGATGATATTGAAAAGGATAAACATATGGATTGTTGAAGGGATTATAGGCAGTCTGTAACTGAGTTGCAGCATAGAATTTACAGCTCAGAAAAAGCATATCAAGAACTCTGCACCTGATATAAAAAGGTGATGTGCGCTTTAACGAGCTAGAGCAATGTCTGAATATGTTTACAAAAATAAATAGGTGCAGGTAATGAGATTTATCCCCATGGGAACTGATACGAAAAATAAATGTTTTCAAAACCTTTATTGTAGAAAGGCAAAGAGAAAGCTTAAACAGTGAATAACCTTTAATGGAAGTGACTGTTCCTCTGCGAATGGATACATGATTTTACTGCAAAGTTAAAGAAGGAACTTTTTTTTTTTTGTCTATTTCATTTGTTTTAGCGGAGTTTAGCTGTCCCATTTCTTTGTTGATAGAAAATGAAATACATTTTGAAGTATTAAATCTGTACTGTTGGGACATTTATTAACTTGACTAGAAGAAGGAAAGTAGATTATATAGCTATACCAGTATTTTAGTGATTTTTTATTTTCTAATAACGTCTTACTGTTACTAACTAGTAAGAACATGCTGCTTTTACTGGAATCTCTCAAGGCAAGCTAATTACATGGCTCTAATGAAAAGATTTGTTATGCAGACTTTAAACTTTTCCTACTTCATAAAAAGTGGCTTTATAATGTCTTGAGAAAGAGGAAGTGGGTACTTCTAACATAAGAAATAGCAAAAAACTTCAAAGAAAGAAATGGGAATATAAGATACTTAAGTGATATTCTTCTTCCTGAAGATTGTAGGATACTGATAATATCCTGATGTTCTCTTTCCGTGTTTTTCACGTAGTAAAGTCTAATCTCTCTAAATAGAGGAATTTACAGAAACACAAGGTAATATGAAAGATTTAAATGAGCTTTAAGTCATGTGGCATCCTTAAGAATGAACTATCCAGGGAGTCTTTAAGAAATGACTTATTAATCTGAACTTAATTTCTAGTAGATGTCTTTACCTGCAAAACACAACTCCATTTGATGTTGTGTGCAAGGATTCCTCCTAAAAATGACTGGGAGGGGTAAGAGTGATTATGCATTGCATTTTGTCCACATCTTGGAAGTTTGGGGAAAATTAAAATATATGTGTGTTTTGAAAAATGGTTCTTAGATCAGTGTCAAATGTATCAAGATACTGCATAAATTATGTTATTATTGCTGTAAGCAACTTTTAAAAAACCAGTTCTATAATTAACGAGGTTCAAAATGAAGTGGTGTTATTTAGAAATGGGTGATATGATATAGCTGCAGCTTCCATATAGCAGCATACATCCTTGTAATGCCTTTATTAACACATAAATTGTTTAACTTGCCTGTTTGCAATATAGCTAGTGTAGTCTCAAATTATTACACACTATACTAGTGTTGCAGCATTTAAGACATTTATTATGAAATTAAGATACAGGCTCAAATTTACTGTTAAATCTTAGTATGTGATATTTAACTCCATTAAAATGATCTATACATATCATATAGACACAGGTTTTTCTTTGTAGAAGTGTCTATCTCTTCTTGCATGATGTTTTTGAGTGCTTCAGATGTTCAGACCATGGTGTACAACTTTTTTTTCAGTATATATGCAGTGTGTATATATATAGTATATATAGTACATATACTGAAAAATACCTTCACAAAGTATCATGTAATGATACTCAAACCAGGACATATTTATTCATGGCATAAGAATGCAACTGAAAATCACAACAGTATGTCTTTACCAGTTCTGGACTGGAACTAGATAGAAAAGCAAACAAGTATTCTTGAATAATATTGGGTTTATGGTAGGTGAGACATAACCTGTGACATAACTATTGGCACTCAGATTCTTTTAAATTACTCAAGATTTCATTCCTTTAAAGACAGTCTAGAAAGAACTTGTCTGATGGGAAAAGCTTGGGAAAGATCACCTTGATGTTTAAATAGCTGCACATAATTTATTTCCTTTTGTTCTTTTCCTCCTTTTATACACCATATTATTTCCTTCCCAGTGTAACAACGTGCTTCTTTGCTGAGCCATTTGGTGTTAAAGTGTAGGCATTTCATCATCCAGATAAAGATCTATAAATATGACCTATAAGCAGCAACAGTATTTACTAGGCATTGATCATCCTTTTTCTGGGTGTAAAAGGCTAATGAAAATGTTGTAGCAGCCTAGTAGGTTTTTATCCAATATTACACTTACCTGCCAAATAATTTGTTGAATGATGTCATCTAAATTCAGTGTGTGTCCATGAAAACAGAAGCAGTTTTAGCGAAAAAGGGGAGACAGAAAGATGTTTCTAAACAAGCAGAAAACTGAAACTGAATTATGGGCTGTAAACAGTGATGTTTTGGAAGATTACAGGTAATTGGCATTGTCCCTACAGAAATCTCAAGGGAACTTCTAGATGAACCCTAGATCTATGGAAACTGGTGGCCCCCACGCCTTCATTATGTTTAGAAGCAAAAAGCGTGGTCTTCTGAATGTTTTTGTTTGGGAAGAAAAGGATTTACTACTAACCTTTAAAGAAGGTGTCCTTCACACCCAGGGAATTTATCAGGTTTTAGAGAAATTGTATTGGATAAGTGCTAAATTTTATCATGTAATGAGCTAGAGATTACTTCGAGGTACTGGACTGAAAAGCCTAACGCTATGCCACTATGAGTCTTTGCTATCCTTCTTTTTTTCAGTGTATAATATTTGAACATTTCTGCATTTTTAATTTAATATTCCAAACGTAGTGATGACTAGCTTGCATACCTGTGCTATTTGGATACCTAACCTTAAGTATTTCACATCAAATGGGACAAATCTAGTCCAACATTTCAATGTTCTGCAGAACCAGTCTTACTGTACCTTTTCATTCTCATCTAGCTCAGCAGAGGTATTGAGATGATTAGAAATAATAAAGATTAAGTAAAATTTACATTTTGCATAAGAAACTAGAACTCTAATGTTATGAATTGGATTCCTGTGGGAAAACATTAATGAAGATTAATAATCCCCGTACATGACACGAAATAATTATCCCCTTGACTTTCAGTATGTTTTGGGGTATTTTTTCCCACTACAAGTTTTTATTCCATTATGTGTTTTTACCCACGTGCAGTTTTCATGGCTTGTCATGGGGTAGAAGGGATATCTATAAAAGTAATCTGCCACTGCACTGCAGCTCTGCTCTCCCTTCACAAAAGGAATCAATTTTATTGCAAATTAATACGTTCTAAAGACAGTGTTTTGTACCTTCCCTGATATGTACATTTGGGAATAGACAGTAAAGATAAGTACCTTCACTCTCTTTAGCAGTAAACTTCCTCCTACATGCTGTGAGCATGAGTGAACTTGGACAGGAACACAAAATAAGTGCTCAGCTCTGTAGGGTGCAGACAGTGCCACAAGGTGGAGGATGAGTAAGTCTGTGGAGGCTGAGTTTGCCTTGTGATGGGAGTATTTCTGATCCTGTCTTGCCATGTGAACACCCATGCAGGAGACATAGGTAAGAGGCAAGAGTGCTGTCTGGCAGTCAAAGTTTTTGGATGCTTCTGACAGCTTTTGTGCTCGTCTTAGGCAGTTTTATGCCACTTTCTGAGCCACTGTTTCTACCACTTACCATCTCAAATTTTAATTCTTCTGGCACATGATCCATTCATTGTTATCTCCTGTGAGTTACTGACACTCTGGGATCTGTGTTGACTGAAGCCTCTGAAGCGTAACTGAGTGGTTTTTTTTCCTACTGATGTAGGTTGCTATGTTTTTTAAAATTATTACATAAGATAGTTGTAGATATTGAATTTCCTCTGGTGTTGGACAAAAAAAAAAGACTGTTGTCTGCTGAGAAAACGCCATCAGAGAGGTTT
>NW_009647403.1:0-8799 GCF_000708025.1 Charadrius vociferus | reverse complement strand
TCTGCACTGCTGGGAAATCTGAAATATGGTCATTGATGAACTGCTCATCTTCACAAATGTGTGTTCCAGTGGAAGAAAGGCTGGTGGCATTTGCAACGATCTCTCTGTGTTTCCCATGCTACTTCTGTTGAGCTGTGTCACCATCTGTTTCTTGCAAAAAAACCCAGGCTGACTAACTGGTCCTGTTTTCTTTTCCTACACTTGCTAGGACAGTAAAACTTGGAACTGCAAATATTTTTGTCTTCTGGTAGCTTTCTATTTCAAGTAGGTACACCAAAGATTTGCAAACCACAGCGTGTGGGCCAAAGTGACAGCTGTCACCATTGGCTTGCTGGTTGAATTCTAGTAGCTTTTATCTTCTCTCTTGGAATAAGTGTGTCGATGGATCATGCATAGGGTCCAGCCTAATAGCTGAATCAAACTACGATGCTGCTTTTGCCTTATATATTAGTACCACTTTAAATTTGTAGAAAACAAAACGTCTAAGAACCACACTACACAAAAGACCCTATAGATACTTGATTGCAAAACAAAGTGGCTTTGCATGTGCAGTGTCAGGTACCTATGCTGAGTCAGGTACCTACCGAAATGGCAGTGCAAATGACAACTTTGTATTTAATATATTTAACTACTTTAACAAGTGAGTTTGTTTGTTCTGAGGCTAGTTAATTTTATTTTTTATTTTCTGCTGTGAGGGAATGAAACCAAAGAAATTGGCCTCATTGTATCTTCTGGGACTCCAGGGTCAAATCACATCAAACCCTAGCTGAGCACACCTCTGCTTTTACTAATTCTCTATTAAACCAATCTTGGACTCATGCCTTGTCGCAAAGGGATTGATTCTCTTCACTTGTAAAAGAGCAGTAGTGAAGTATGTATTGTTATAAAACAACCTTTTAACAAAGGTTGATAGTAAAAGTGACAGTGTTTTAATGAGATTCAATGGCAAGACACACTTGGTTATTTACTGCATAAGGGACAGGGTCAGACAGAGCTGTCAGGGGGACCCTCCCATTGAGTCACAAGGTTCAGAGAGGACCCCTTTGCTTTCTAATCTCCTCAGAGAGGAGTCTCGGTGCAGCTGGATCCAGTCTTAGTTCCAGACTTGGTCAACGGTTTATGCCTGAAGGATTATATATGCGCAACCAATCTTTTATATAACTTAACCAAGATTTCAAAGTTTAGCATGCTGTTAACCACTCACCGAGCATCTGTTGCGGTAAGGAATCTCTCAACCTTGAGGAGTAACAACCTTGAGCGACGACCCTACTCAAGGGGAGATCCTGGCGTACAGCCTGCTGCCATGCGGGAGACCTCAAGGTGCCCTGGGCTGTCCACTATTCATAGAGTAAGATGATTGACCTACAGTCATATTTGTATAGCAGCGAGGCATCTAGGTCCCTATTCCAGACTGTGTTTGGCTATGTTGCCATCCTTCCCCCAAAGTCCAGGTGCAACCTGCAAACTTACAGAATTTTTGAAAAGAACTTAAAGAATGAAACAGGCTTTGAGGCTCCTATACCCTCCCGCAAAATCTCTGAGCTTTCTGGTAATGTGTCTACAGTTTGGTGTTTCTGGTTTATGATTAGGACAGGAGAATGCCTAATCAAGAGCACGTTGCTATGGCATCTTTCAACAGGAAAACACAAAAGGTTCCTATCTTCACCTCATAGATTCTAGAGAACAAACAGGTGAGAATCAGAAGAATATAGATGTTTTCAGAGATGTTAGGAGGAAAAATTAATTTCCAAAGAGTAGAGATGATGTCTAATCACTTGACTGTACCTGGGTTTTGCCAGGCCTTCCACTTGGAGAAAGATTCACTTTGGGAGGTAGTTTTCAAAACCATTAATTAGAAGGCAGATGTAATTTACAAGCAGAATGTTTCAATGAGAATCTTAAAAGCTCTCTATCTTCTTCCCTCATGAAGACTTGGTACTACTGGTGAAATTGTAGCAGATGGAAGTGAAATGGAAATGTTATGTGCCGTCTCAGAAAGTAAGTAGCTTTTGTGCCTGATACTTTTATAGTGAGGAAGAGAAAACTTCAAAAGCTTTTGTGCACACTTCCTGGAAGGGTGTATTTTAAAAAATCACAGTATATTAAAGCAATATTTAATACAGTGATCTCGGAGTACTTAGGCAATATTGTAGAACAATAAGAGGCGTGACAAAACCAGGGATGTGAATCCTGCTGTTTTGAAAAAAGACTGAAACTCATTCCAAGTGGAATGGTTTTTTTACAAAGGTGGTCTGACTACAGCCTCTTGGGACTTGACTGGACTTTCACCCCTGGACTTTAAAGCAGTTCTGAAATTCTCGTCCCCTATCTTCAGCCTTAAAGGAACAAGCTTCACCCTTTGTAAGGGTGAAAACCAGGTGAAAGATCTGACTGTGGATGCAAATCAAGGTGATTATATGAATGTGACAGGGGTTTTTTTATTATTATTTATTTAGAAATCCACTGTAGTCAGTAGAGAGAAACAGATATTTTTAAAGCGCTTCTGGAACTCAGTTTAACACCTCTGAATGGCCATTAGCTGTAGAGGGAATCTTGGAAGAGGAAGGAATCCTTCACTATGAGGAATTTGGGCTTTGTCGTAAATGACACTGTGCTTGAAGAGAAACTACTGTAACAAATATCTTACTGCTGGCTATAGTACTGTTAAACAAACCAGGTCAAACACACCAAGAAAAAAAACAGTGCTAAACCAAAACGCAGCTACAAATGGTGGGAGTTTCTGGGTGTGTGGGACCTCAGCTTGAAAAATAAGGGCTGTATCAACTAGGTCAACCGCGCTCCTTTTAAACTGTTGGATAGAAAGGAGAAATGGAGAAGTGAAACATAACTTCCAACTCAACAGATGGAAAGACAGCAGACTTTGAAAGTATTAGTGATTTCATAATTCCAGTAGCTGGATAACAGAAATTTGGGAGATAGGAATTTGAGTACCACATACCTTCACTCTTATAGCTAAATATAAAAAATCAATCAAACAAACAAACAAAAAAAAAACCCTGGCAAGTTTTATGGAAAATTACTTAGAATTAGAAAAATTTTATTTTCAGCTAGTGTAAAATCACACCACTTCAACATGTAAGATTCTTACGGGGGTTGATTTTGTATTCTGTCAGTGCTTGTGCCTGAAAACAAAATAAACAAAATCTGTGGGCTTGTTTAGCAATAAATTGAAACTTGCTCAGTTTGGTGTGAACTAGTGTGACACAGAAGTGGTCATGTTCTTGTGGGAGAACAAGGAATCTGGACAATAGAGCCTTTCATTCCTTAAGAATAAATAACTGTTCAGAGGGAGATTTTTCAATGGAGAAATGTGCATCTTACAAATGTTCTCCCTTCTCCTGCTCTCATTGGTACAGACGATGCCACTGACTTTGATGGAACTGCTTTATGCTTAGTAATGATATTGAGTCCTCTGGAAACAGCACAGGCAACTAGATGGAAAGAATTCACCATGTTTTTCTGTCCTGTCTGAAATAATCTTTTTCTTTTTTCTCCTCATTTATTTATTTATGCAGTTCAGATAAACCTATCAAAAATTAACTAAAAAAAAATTAATTTTTCAATTTAAAAATTTAAAATGAAATCTTAAAAAGTTAGAATTATTTACTGTGTTCACCTTTTGTCCAGCTATTTGTACAAGAAATTGAATTTATCCAAAAGAAATATTTCTGTTCTTGTCTGATGGCTTTATCTCCCTTCCACAAGAGCACGGACCTCTCTTTTTCCTTTCAAGGTAAAGATTGGACGACACTTTGACAGGATTTTTTATTCTGTTTTACTTTGGTTGACTGTCTGTGTTGTTTGGGTGTAATATTTTTAAAAACAAGTCTTTGAAAACTGTCCTTTACCAGTATAGAAGATATTATAGAATAATTTTGATAACTGCAGAATCATTTTGAACAGTTTCAAAAAATCCTTGACTAGGAATTAAAATGCTAGTTTTCTCTTGTAAAAGGGAGTTAAATTTCCATTATTTCATTAAGAAGCTGATGAAGGTTTTCTGAGTTTTTCAGAGTAATTGTGTCTTAAAATTCTTCATTGTCCATTGCAAGGACAATACAAGGTTAAACTTGCTTTCAGTTTGACTGACATTGTATGAAAACAACAGCAGTGGTGCACTGTATTTATGGTGATTCATTTAAAATGATAATTGAATTGGGGGGAAATACCTAGTTAATAAATATTTTATATAGGCAGCACTCTGCAGAAAAAAAGCAATGCAGCTGGTAGGGGCTTTTTAATATCGTTCTTTAACCTACCTTTTCCTTCCTGAGAGCTCATTCTTTTGTGTGGAACTGATTTCATTTCATTTAAACATGTCCAGTTAGGTGAAATCACCAAGATATTCTAAAATCAAAATTTAACCTTGAGCTCTATACAGAGAGAATCTGCCTTGCTGTAATTTTTGTGTGTGTGTGCGTGCCTTTGTGTGTTCATTTCTTTAAAGAAAATAATGAGGTATATTACACCAGAAAGAAAAGCCCCTTATATTAATTATGAGTTTCTAATTTGGTTCAGCAAATCTTCCTTGTTGAATATTAGATTAAGACTAATGAAAATGTTCATTTCCTATAGACTTAGCCCCTCTCTGAATTTAAATGGATAAGTAAACATTACTGACATGTAACTAATTTATCATTGAATTTCTCTCATAACACAACTGTCTTACACTGCTCCGGTTGGTTTCTTCACTTGCCCCGTACCACTGGAAATGTCCAAATGTCCCTTTGTATCTTGGCGGTAAAAACCTTTTCTCTCTCTGTCCTCCTTCTTTCCTGCTGCAAATCCAAGGTATGCACTAATTTGGAGAGAGGCTGTTCCTCCTGCAATGTTGAGTCACAGTGCATAACACCGGAGCACATTTGTTGTGTTTTAACCCCAGCCAGCAACTGAGCACCACACAGCTGCTTATTCACTATCTCCCCCAGCAGGTAAAAGAATCGGAAGCATAAAAGTGAGAAAACTCGTGGGCTGAGATAAGAACAGTTTAAAAATTGAAATAAAATAATATTACAATGAGAATAACAAAAATAACAGAAATAATAATAGTATTAGTAGTAACAACAGTAACAGTAACAAGAAGAAAAATAACTCAGAAGTGGGCAGTGGTAAGAGTGCTGGAGCACATGACGTATGAGGAGATGTGCTGGGCTTGTTTAACCTGCAAAAGAAAAGGCTAAGGTGGACCTTGCAGCTGCCTTCAGTAGCCTGTTACTAAGGCGATGGAGCCACAGCAGAGTCAACTGACAAGAGGATGAGAGGCAACGGCCACAAGTTGCAGCAAGAAAAATTCTGTTTGTACATAAGAGGAAAAATTTTTCACAACGAGGTTGAGTTACCAGATACCCAGAACAGCAGTGGAATCCTTCTTTTTTGGGAGTTTCAAAACTGGATGAGGCTCTGAAAAAAATGACGCCATTTTGAATTTGACCATGCTTTCAAGGGGAAGTTGGGTTAGAAATTTCCAGAAGTCCATTCCAATCTAAATTATTCTATGATTTTTTGACACATTTAAGGGCTTTCACTAAAACATTATCTTCCCTCATTGGTACTTAGGTAGAAAAGGTATCACACGCTGCAGATTACTCAAACAAGCAACATGAAGCCTCTACAGAGGGAAAAAAAGAATGGGAAAAGGAAAAGTAGGTGGTCTTTGCAATTATCTTAGATTGTAAGCTCACTGCTTTATCTTGTAGGAGCAGGGAAAAGAGAGATGCCAGCAATGTGATTTCATGTTTAGTTTTAGGGAGTGTGTTTTGTTTCAAGTTCCTTAGAATGATTGAAAAAGTACAATGGAAGGCAAAGTTTTCTAAGGAACTTGATTTTTGTTGAAACCTCCTTGCTGGTCAGTCTTTTTCCACTCAGGCCCTTTCTTTGTCATTATTGATAGTGATATTGCAGTGCTGAGCAACGGCCGCCATCCATAAAAGACTGGTGACACCATCTGCTGTCTTCTGACAAAATGTAAATAACATGTCTGTGTTAAAGATTAACAGTTCGGAAAGAAGGACTTTAAGAGCAATACCTGATGCCCATTCATCAAGACCAGCTCACTATTAGTCCAGTGTATCTGATCTCAGAGAAGTATAGAAAAGACGGTCAAGACATTTCTTTATATAAATAGTACTATCTAAAAATATTGCATTCTGGGGCATATAGCAGTCTAGTCATTTCTGTGAGAAATGCAGTCACCCTCCTGCAAACAACATGGGCAAAGGCTTTCTAACACTTGTGGTCTGAACATAGAAGAGAAGGTGAATGCACTAAGCTGAACAGTAATAGGTTCAGCCAGCTGTCTTCTCCATGGTGGCAGCTGATATCGAAGAAACCTTGCTTAAGGTCTGTCCAGGTGGAACAGTATTCACTCACACTTGCTGTGTGATAACCAAAGTGCTTTGCCTTCTTAGGCAGCTTCCTGAGCCTCTGACATGGCCAAAGGCTCTTCTGGAGAAAAGCCTAGGACGCAAGTCAAGACAAATGAGTTTGAGAGACTGGTAACAACTGGGAGATAGTAAATAAATAACTGTCAATGTTTCTGAAATGATCCTATGACACATAAAGAGAATGAAACTCTGAAATCTTTCAGAGCTGGAGCCTTAGCAAAAATTCCAGAGTACCCTGCCTACCCCTTAAATGAATTTGTACTTGAGAAACTGCCACCTGTCTACTTTAAGTGGGTCTCACCCTATCACTTCTTTAAAATTGACCTTAAACAAATCTGCCTCTGATACTTTGCAGAGGTATAACCACAGTTGGACAGGCAATATGTGCCTCAGGGGTGCGGCACCAGGCTCTGTTGTAGGTTGCTCTTTCAGCAATTCTTTCTTTTGTTTATCTCTCCTAGTCATCTCCTTGTTTATTACTATTTATTTTGTACTGTTTTGTTTGTTTTTTCCATGGCCTTGCTTCTTCACTCTTATTCTCTTTTGCCAGCACAAACTAAGAATAAGACCACATTCAAATGCTTCCACCAGCAAAAGGTATGTAATTTCTTGCACCCTGATAGCCGTCCGATAGCTGCTACCAAACTTAACAAAGATAGCGCTATTACCAACTGGCCTAATGGAACAAGCACTGATGTCTCCCTACGTATTTGCTCTGACTTCACAATTACTATGAGAACACAAGTAGCCCGAAATACCTTCTAATTTTCCTTTTCCGCATCCCCCATAACACAGTGATGTTAAACCTCCCACTCAAAGCATATTTATCCATAATTCCCACAGGAGAACATCTCTCCCTGTTATTGCTGAAGTCCTCCTTATTCTGTACCCAGAATACTGCACATGCTTTCAGCACAGGCATTAGATTTTGGCTCTAAAAAGACTTAAACCCAATGCCTTCGTCCTGGAGATACACTGATTTTGCCTTTGAAATGGCTTTGCTTTCAAATCAGCAAGAGAAAATAAAGAGTTTGGTAAGGAAAAGAAATGAAATTAAATGAAAGCAGCTGAAAGGTTTGCTTAGGCTCTGGATTCAAAACTCTTGGAAGCATGTTTAAAGTGAAGTGCCAGGCTCTTTTATACCTCAAAAGCAGAGACTGCACACTCTTAGCACTGTGATCAACACAGCAGAGTTGATTCTGGAGAGTAAACAGTGACTGGGGATCAACTCTGTTTCGCTTTTTTTGCAACATGCAGTATATGAAAGTGAAGTTGTCTGCTATCTGTCCTGATGGTAGGTTTTTCTTTACTGAATAAAAAAGGTTGATCTTATTTCCCTTGTATTTTTAAATGTTTTAAAAGAACAATATTTTTTAAATAACTTCTTTCCTCCTTGCTGAACAGGGGATCTTCTCAGGTCTTATTAGAAGGCAACGTGATTTCTAAAATTTCCTCACTTATAAACTGAAGAACATAATAGAACCCTCTGCTGCTAAACTCCTGGGGCTCCATTCATCTCTGTCATGTACGCTCCCACCAGATCTATGATTCTCATTCAGCAGCATTGTGTTAGTTTCTTTTTGCCAAGAGTCATCTTTATTTTACTCTCCTGGGATATTGTATCTACTTCACATACAATTTCAGTGAATTCCCTCAAGCTGGTTAACTCCAGCCTTTGTATTAATAGGAAATGAAGAGTATTGCTCTATAAAGTGGTTTTCCAAGATTTAATAGTGGCCGGAGCCAAAGCAATTACTGGCTTTTTCAATAATATTGTTCAAT
This sequence comes from Charadrius vociferus, assembly GCF_000708025.1. NCBI lineage: Eukaryota > Metazoa > Chordata > Aves > Charadriiformes > Charadriidae > Charadrius > Charadrius vociferus. The sequence continues at coordinate 613 of NW_009647403.1, read as the reverse complement.
AACCATAAATCTGTGCTGAAACAATTTTATTTGTTTGGAACATAGGGATACAATCATGATTCAGGATCAAGTTCCCACTGGACTTTGTTTGTTTGATAGAATATTTAGTCTCCGCTCAGAAGAACAGAATAAAATTTGGCACTGACTCATGTTTTGTAGGCATTAATTTTATGCAGTACTTCTCTGCTCTGCAGGGGACAGAGATCTCCTTTTAAACCTACGCAAATGGGAGATGTCCATTACTATGTGTCAGTGTTTACCAGTCTCTGTGTGGACAAAGATGGAATTTTGCTCATGAGGACTTTCTGTGTTGTTATTGTGAGGGGTATTTCTCATTGCTCCAGCAAGTGCCTGTTAAAGTATGCCATTGGTATTTCTTTTCATTTAGAATTGAAGTTTGTTTTGCTTTTAAGGCTTGTAAAGGTCTAATGATGCAAGTAGTACCTGAAATTTCAGAGTACCTAGATATTCCCTAATTTCTAGGGGAGCTAAATCCACAGGTACTTGAGGAGATACATTTCATGCTTTAAAAGGATTCTGCCGGAAGTTGCTGTGATAATCTTGAGTTCTTTACATGCACGTGCCATGGTTCCAGCAGGGATGGGGTTAATTT